>NC_054379.1:52857495-53039995 GCF_017654675.1 Xenopus laevis | reverse complement strand
AAAACTCACCAATAGCAAAGAAATGACTTTAAGCACAAAGGAAGGAGACACCACTAATGGTTGGTTTCAAGAAAGCCCATTGTTACACAAAGATCAGTCCTTGGCCCTTTTCTCTTTATTATTATGCACTTTGCTGCAACCAGAGGCAAGGTGTGTTTATTTTTAAGCTCATTTGTAAATCATATAACAGTTAAAATTGCAAAAACAAATACAATATGCAAGATTAAAGGAAAAGTAAACAATCAGAATTTTTTCCTTTGCCAATCTTTTTTGCAGTTCCTCCACTGGATCACCAAATCAAGATACAATTATAGATCAGCTGCTTATGCACTTTGCTGCAACCAGAGGCAAGGTGTGTTTATTTTGGCTCATTGGTAAATCCAATGTATAATCATTTAGGTAACCAGATTTATGGACAAGTGATCAATTTAATTAACTAATAAACACAAGAAGCAAAAATATAAATATTTAATATATAACTGATTATATACTGAATTCTGTAAACATAAATTATAACTAATAATTAAAGATGGGATGGGATTAAAGGGGACCTGTCACACAGACATAAAAAAGCATGTATAATAAAAGTCCAAATTAAACATGAAACCTAAATTCTTTTCTTTATTAAAACATCCATACCTGTAATACCCTTGTTTAAAAATCTCAGCTGTCAATCACATCTTGCTTTCCCGCAAGGCTGCCTGCTTGATGTGATTGTGAAATCCAAGACAAACAGAAACGAGATTTTAATAATATATATATAGTGTAAGTGAAATTTATTTTGCTTGACTAACATAAAATAGGATTTGGATTTATTTCTTAGGATGACAGGTAACCCTTTAAGCAAGTAAAATACTTCCCTATGTATTTATTTAATGGAATTATAAATAAAAAAATATAAAATTATATGTTTCTTACTTTCAAACTATTCCCCAAGCTCCCATATCAGTAATATTCAAAAGAGAATGGCTTGAGGCCTTATGTACAGAGGGATCTATAATTGTACAGGGACAGCTCCCAGATTGAAACCCTGATACCACCTTATGCATTCAGATTAAGCAAAAAAAATTATCATGTTACACCTTTAAGACCTGCAATTTAATTTATCTTGCATTCTAACTTGAATGCACCTTCTGTTTCCATAGTGACTCTTTATTCAATCTTCAAAGAAAATATTAATTGATTTAATTTGTTAAACTGACAGCTATCAAGGATTAAAAATATGATATTATGATACAGCATGATCGACTGAAGCAAAGAGATGGATATATATATATATGTACGGTATATAAAACATTTAAAGAATTGCCGCAGCACACTCACTACTAGAATCCGTCCCGGTGCTCAGCCACCATAAGGAACTCCGTTAGGTCCCCAATCATAGATAATAGTCCAAAAAGCAGAGGCTGCACACGGTTTAGTAATTTGCTGAAAAAGGTGTATTAAAAGAATCACATCATCATGCAACGTTTCAGGAAAGTCACATGCAACTGGTACACAGAATGCATTTAAAGGGATTCAGAAGGAAGTGACGTCACATATCATGTAAAACACATGAGTATAAGTGTCATATCATAAATATACTGCAAACAGTGTCAAACATTACTTTACATAAATAAAGATAAATCATAGTCTTTATTGAGACCCATGGGATACAGTGAATTTAGCTTATTGATTCACCAAACTTCTCTCTTTTTTTATTTGAGCTCACGGTCACCTCCCCTTTTCTGAGGGGGTATAGTTTCTAATACCATAAACCTCAGCTGTTCAGAGGTGTGCCCTTTCTCTATAAAGTGTTTGGAAACTGGCAAAGTCATATTACCCAAGTTAATAGCTGACCAGTTTTGTGAAATACGTGACTTGATCATCTGTGTTTTACATAATATGTGATGTCACTTCCTTCTGAATCCCTTTAAATGCATTCTGTGTACCAGTTGCATGTAGCTTGATAAAAGGCATGTGACTTGCCGAAACGTCGCATTATGATGTGAGTACCCCCAACTACCTTGAGTGATTCCCATTGAGTTCCAGGAAACTGTGCAAAAGTGCAAATGGAAGTGCTTTTTCACCCTAAGATGTTTTTACACATGTACTACATGGGGTCCAAGTGAGGGCACATTATAGGGGGATTCCATCCATTGTGTTCACAGAAGTTCCATTAATTTTAACATAAGAGTGATATTTTTGTGGAGTTTTAAAAAGTGCTAGCTTTTTTTCTAAATCTAACCCACCCCAACTAGTTATAGGGTTATACAAGATACACAGGCCCAACTTAAAGCCTCATATACTATGCGAAAAAGTAAACATCTGTATTACGAATATGCTAACAAGCCACATACTATGCTAGCTCGCAAACTAAAAGCGTTACACTTATCACAAACCATCCATGCGATACGCACTCCCATTTGGACAATTACAAGAGATACCAAACAAATACTTCATACATTCCGAACTTTTTTACTCAGATCTATATGCAGCACACAAAGCTCCTACAGCAACCCAGGCAAGCAAATCTGAATTTCTAAACAGGTGGATGCCCCCCGACATTTCCAGGGAAAATCGGGACATGCTAGAGGTGCCAATAGCGATAGCGGAAATTGAACAGGTGATTAAAGATTCTAAATCGGGTAAAGCACCTGGCCCTGATGGTTATACATCAAAATACTATAAAATATTTACAAAACAGCTAACCCCTCACTTGAAAGACCTTTTTCAATCGTTTCTCGAAGGTTGCCCCCCCTACAAAACATATGCAAGCAGCATCCATATTAATGATTTTGAAGCCAGGAAAAGAGCCATATAACTGCGACAGTTATAGACCGATCTCATTAATCAATGCTGACATTAAAATATTTTCCAAAATACTAGCTAACAGACTCTCCACAGTGTTCCCAGCTTTATCCATTATGACCAAGTGGGATTTGTACCAGGACGACAAGCGGCGGACGAAGTCCGTAAAGCAAAAGACTTAGTTTGTAGAGCACCTAAAATGGCCAGGTCATCCCTTCTGCTGTCTCTGGATGCACAACAAGCATTCGGTAGACTAGATTGGAACTAGATGTTTGCGGTTCTAGACAAAATAAACTTACCTAAACCATTCCTCACAGGTATCAAACAACTTTATCCAGCACCCTCAGCACAGATATTTAGTATGGGCCTACTCTCCAATCATATTGACATAAAAGGAGGAACACGATAAGGTTGCCCCATGTCCCCTCTAATATTTGCTCTATCCTTAGAACCGCTAGCTCATGCCATCAGAGAAAACTCCAACATTAAGGGTTTTCCAGTGGACGGGACTATAAAATATACGAGAATATAAAATTAATCTATTTGCAGATGATATCCTCTTTACATTGACATCCCCACAAACCACATTACCAAACTTATTACAGACCCTGGAACGATTCCAACTTATCTCAGGGTATAAGATAAACACCTCAAAGTCACATGCATTACCATTAAAAATGGCTAAATCTGAATTAAAATTGTTACAACTCAACTTTGACTACAGGTGGGAAAAAGAGTCACTAGCATATCAGGGAATCTTCCTCACCTCTTCATATGATATTTTATACAAGGCCAACTACCCTGCACTAATAGAGATGCTGAAAAAGGAATTAATTCAATGGCACTCCTATCATCTTTTGTGGTTTGGCAGAATAACAGCTGTCAAAATGACACTATTACCCAGACTGTTATACTTAATCCGAACTCTCACAATACACTTACTGACACGATAGCCTCTTCACTCCAAAAAGCTATATCAGATTTTATATGGGGAGGGAAAACCCCCAGAATAAAAGCAGCTATTACAAGTAAACAACAATCATTAGGAGGATTAGGAGTACCCCATCTATACAGGTATTATCTGGCCAGCAGGCTAGAAGTAATGGTACACATACATGCTCCAACAGAGGAATCTTGGAAAGTAATTGAAGACCACTTCACAGCTCTGGTCCGCTTAGCACCTCTTTTCTGGATGCCTAGGACATCCAGAGACACCCCACCAAATATCTTACCGGCATCACAACAAGCACTAGATCTATGGGACGCCATGGCACTCAAATGAAATTAACCACCTCCACTACCAGATACAGAACCATCCTTTGCAACAAAAGTTTCCCCCCAGGATGCACAACTACAGAATTCAGACCATGGATAACAGCAGACCTGTTAACTTTACTCAATTATGCAACTGACCAGACTGTTCACACATTCCAACAATATAGGGCAGAACATAATATTCCACATACACAATTCTTCCGGTATTTACAAATTACACATTTTGTGGAATCCCTATTTAAATCCCAAACAAACCAGGTCCTTTCCTACTTAAATGAAATAATGTGCCGTAATTACTCATACCGAACACATTTGATCTCAGTATTGTACATGCACCTTGCATCAGATACCACAGAAATGCAACAGCCTTCCATGACAAGGTGGGAAAGAGGATCTAGATCTAACAATCTCTGAAAAGACCTGGGCAGCGATTTCTAACACAGATAAAAAAACATCCATATGTGCAGTATCTAGTGAAATAGCTTATAAAATTATATTCCGCTGGTACTATACCCCAACACGCATTAGTAAATTAAGTGGCAACCCGGATCATTCAAACTGGAAAATGGTAGTGACTCTGCTCTCTGAGGTTCTGAATTGCACTATACAAGCAACACCACACACATTCCTCTTAGGAATGAGGATCAGAGCCATACACTCTAAGCCATCTTACAAATTAGCTACTCATATTCTCACGGCGGCAAGATCTCTATTAGCAGTATATTGGAAACTACCCAATATCCCGGGGCGACAAGCATTAATCTCAAAGGTAAACTGGTTCAGAGCGATGGAATCTATCAGAAACAGGCTTCAAGATAGAAGCTACGAGGGGGAGCTGGAGTTGCATCTGTGGGTCCAGCGCCTGGATAACTTGCAGGCTAGAGGTACTACTTGTTGAAAGATGTTTCAACCTTGTCTTTAGCTAAAACCTGACACCCCTTTATATATTTATTTCAAATATTTTTATTTGTGTTTTAAAACATATGACAATATTTAAATGTACTTGCCGGGATTTCCTGGGGTATTAGTTATTGTGGTACAATCATTATCCATAAACAGATAACAACAAGCAAATCAGTATTGTGCTGTACGTGAAATATTCAACCAGAATAAAGAAAAGAAAAATAGGGAGAAAATAAAAGAAAAGGAATATAAGCAAGTAAAAAGTATAGAAAACACCCCTTTATATATTTATTTATCTGTTTCCTTTTTTCTTTTCTTTACTCTCTTTCTTATTTCCCTTTCTCATTTGTTTTCTTTTCTCGCGTTCTCTCTCTTTCCCTTGATCTATGCCCCCCACCAATGACCCAGGAATATTGGGACAAGAAGAAACTCACTTTATCATAGACGGATAATACTGTGTGTATAAGATGTCATGATACTGGATGATGATGCAATCAGAACACAGTTATGTATTTTGTATCTAACAAGCTAATTTCTTGTGCCACTTGTTGACAATATTCTTTTCTCTGACTGTATGCACTTGAAAATAAATAAAAGCTTTAAAAAAAACAAAAAAAAACCTGAGGGCTAAAAAGTATAAATTGATGGAATATTGAATCATGGTGTCCTAGGTAAGTTAGCTTAAATATGTTTTAGTTTTAGAGAGGAAGGTAGCGGGTACTGGCTCCTCAGGCACATTATATGCAGTTAGGGTTGTCAGGGCAAAAATTATCTTTGATACCAATGTAGGGCAAATAGGTTAAACCGATAGAAATGCAGGCATTTTTCCCCCAGAAAAGCTGGCAACCCTATATGTAGTGAGATGCAGTCTATATTTGCAAAACAAACACATTATAGGCAGTGTGATGCAGTGGGTACTGATGCGAGATATTCAGGCATGCCCTCACACTGTAATATTGCCACAGAAACACAACGTTGGTTTGTTTCCCAGCCACCTTAATTAAAACAAAAGAATAACAAAAGTAAGAAAAAACTACAAGTACAAAAAAAACAACAATTAGCATTCTCGGGGGAAAGAGTTAATTCAGAACTGGAGCAAGGTTGATAGGGTTATTATATATCCCAGATGACAAAAACTATTTAATTCCAGCTAATGAGTCAGCCTTTGGAACTTATACAATATAGTATCTGTGGGAGTTGGATGAAATCTGCAGGAAATGTTCAGAGTGAGGATCTTAGGTAAAGGTTACAGCCTACAATTTCTTCTTGGTCCTCATTTCTGAATTGCAGGGCCGGAACAAGTGGTAGGCAGAAGAGGCAGCTGCCTAGGGTGCAATAATAGGGCGGTGCTGGGCAGCTACCTCTAAAACTGTCTTCTGCCTACCACTATTCCACACCTCTCAGTCTTACTTTTTCCCTCCTGACACCCTCCCCGTCCGTCTCTTCACTCTCCATTGCTCGCGCATGTGCGTGCCGGGGCGGGGCTTGCCGGCTGGGTTGCCTAGGGCGCCTGGCCGGCCTGCCTGCTGGATTGCCTTCAGTTTGTAGTTGTATCAACTCCCCAGCCCTGCCTATCTGTGGCTTGATTGGATAATTTTACTGCCTGTCAAGAGAGCTGCACTCTGGAGAATTTGATTTTCCAAAGGGAGGAAATGCTGGAATGCTGTAAAAACACTGTACAAATGAGCAAAAAAATGGTGATTGGAGGCCAAATTTTGCATTAATGAGTCCTTTTCTGTGATGCTCCATGCTATAATCATACTGTAGACTTTCAAAATATTTTAAATATAAAAATGTGGCAGCTCTGTTGGTAAGTTAAATGGGCTGTTCACATTCAAGTTAACATATGGTAAGCATTTAACATGTTATAATGTACCCTATTCTTACAAACTCTTCAGTAAGTCTTCGTTTTTATTTTGTTTTCATTTTTTTAATATTTGCCGCCTTCTGACCTTTTATACACTATAAATTTTATTGTTATTGGTACTTTTTATTTGTATTCATGCCCTCTCCTAGTTATGTTTCAATCTTTCATTCAAACCATTGTCTGGATGCTAGCCTAAATTGGACTCCTGAAACCCGATAGCTGATGAAATTCTAAACTGGAAAGCTGCTGAACAAAATTCTAAATAAGGCAAAAATTAAAAAAAATTAAGGCCAGTTGCAAATTGTTTTAGAAAATCACGACATCATAAAATTTAATTAGAAGGTGAACTAGCCCTTTAAATATACTGTTCTTTGAAAAAGATATACTGTCATGTTTTGTTTTTGGCAATCACCCTCTATCCAGGCAGCTGAACTGTGAGATGTGCAATTACCCAGAATTCCATTCAGAATGGATTAGATTCTTCAGTCAGAGAAAAACAAATATCCTGGTTCTTGTACATTCACTTTTCATGGGAGACTGAAATGTGAAAACATGAACATGGCATAGCAATATAGCTACAGAATTATTTTTCATCTGGGAAGGGCATGTTCTGTAAGGTAAATAATATAGTAAATATTTTCTTTAAAAAAAAACAAACTCCATGGAGGTTTTGAAAGATAATTGTGTGTGTGTGTTTGGGGGGGGGGTGCAATACAGATAGAAAACAGGAGAAAGATCTTAATCTTTCTTCATATTGCCTGAAATTGATAATAAATCAGCTCCATAATATATAAGACAATGCTGATCTTTAGAAATAAAAAGGATGAAGATGACATATGTATAACACCAGACAGCTACAACTTGTTTGATTTGTGATGAATGCTTTGCTAGAACCTGTAATTGTCCTGAATGAAAAACCACAATATTAACTGAAGTATATGTACCTTTCCACAGTATGATACAGACCAATCTAGATTATAGACACACTGCGCACTTTCTCACTTCCTTTACAGTTAAGGGGTGGAATGTAGTGATCAGAATTTGAGTAATGTATTGTCCCAGTGTTTATTATACTCCTTAGTACAAGTATGGGATCCGTTATCCGGAAACCCGTTATCCAGAAAGTTAATTACGGAATAGACGTCTCCCATAGACTCCATTATAATCAAATAATGCAAAATTGTAAAATGTATTCCCGATTTTCTCTGCAATAATAAAACAGTACCTTGTACTTGATCCCAACTAAGATATAATTAATCCGTATTGGAAGCAAAACCAGCCTATTGGGTTTATTTCATGTTTACATGGTTTTCTAATAGTCTTAAAATATGAAGATCCAAATTACACAAAGACCCATTATCTGGAAAGCCCCAGGTCCCAAGCATTCTGGATATTAGGTCCCATACCTGTACTAGTTAACACGATTTTTACAAATTGACAAAGTCGTTTGATAGTAAATTTGCAACAGAACTATAAATCGTGACTGAGAACATTATCACTACATAGTCCTAATTAACAATAAGCAAAACGGCATAAGAAAATTGTGACATAGCATAAAACTATTTTAATATTTGATAAATTGGCTTTTTTTCACCAGAGGTGTGGGATCTGTTATTCAGAATGCTTGGGACCTGGGGTTTTCTGGATAAGGGACCTTTCTGTAAATTGTATCTCCATGCATTAGGTGTACTTAAAATTAAACATTAAATAAACAGGATTATTTTGCCTCTAATAAGGATTCATTATACCTTAGTTGAGATAAAGTACGAGGTGCTGCTTTGTTATTACAGAAAAAAAGAAAATACACTTTATAAATCTGAATTATTTGCTTAAAATGGAGTCTATGGGAGACTGCCTTCCCATAATTCGGAGCTTTCTGGATAACTGGTTTCTGGTTAATGGATCCAATACCTGTATATTAGCCAGAAAAAATGTATCTTATCCCTGGGCGCCTCTGGTATTAGTAAAATATCCACCATTCTTGTTTTCCACAGGACAAATCACTATTACCTTGATATAAAAATGGGAATCTGTTTTCAACAGCTGCTCTGGTGGTAAACTGTATAAAAGTCACTGGGGGTCATTTATAAACTTTTCGTGAGGCAGATTGGTTCGCAAAGTGAATATATTTGTCCTGTGCATGGTTATATTTATAAAGCTGAATTAGTGTGGTGCAAACAGAATTGCATGAATTTTTTTTCACAATGCGAATGTCTATAAGAGCTTTTTAAATATGTAAAAATTTGCAAATTGTGAATATTTACGCGCACACTCTGCGACTGAATTACGCTACAACTTTGGTGGCGGAGAAAATATTTGCGAAACAGATTCGCAAAGTGCGAATTTAAGTTGCTGTCAACGCTATTTTCGCGCACTACAACCATGCACATTGGGTGCGCTCGCGCAAACTCCCGTCTCATTTGCGAAAATGTATTCACAATGCGAATTTGCAAAAACCGGAAAGACGGGCAGAGCAGTGCAATATATTAGCGTTCAGGAAAAAAAATGCGCAACACAACCATTTGCGAAAAAATATGCACTGCGTGAACTTTATAAATGACCCTGACTGTTATACAGTATTTATATGGTCTCTACATGTTGGGTACAAATCTGTCCCATCTACAGTGAATGTTCATGTTCTATTCTGTGTAATAGCAGTGTTTTTCTCTAGACACCAGTGTTAATATTGTACAGTAAATGTTTATCATAGATTCTTCAGGTAACAGGAAAAACATCTAGGGACACTGCATGCAGTACAGAAAGGGCAATGCTATATGTTCCCAAAGTGCAAATATTTTCCCTGAATGCCTTACAGGCACAATATGCCCCATTCATTCATCCCTTGGTGGAAGATCGGTATTAGATTTCTTGTTTCTCTGTCTCAAGCAGCAAATAGTTCATTGCACTATTGCCACTGGCTCTGTCAAAACCTTAATTTAATGCTCTGCACACATGGTGCAGGGAGAAAATGAAAGACAAGTGACTTTCTTCTGATACAGAGCTATTTTATCCCTTATAAATAGCTATAGGAACATTGTTATTTGTGCTTCTCTTCAGTAAATGTAAACTAAATTAAATGAAATGCCATTCTCTGTGCTACCATGCCAGCATTAGCATATTTTTTTCTACTAAGCAGCCACACACATTGCTTTAAATAGTCTTTATTTATTTCTGTAATTAGATTGCAGTGTTTGAAATTAGCACATGATAGAAACCTTTCATGGGAAGAAATGCATACAGGGCAGTAAAGAAACATTACATAGGTTCTTACACTTCTGAGCAATTACCATGGCAATTCTTCTGTAACTACAAGAGGTCCTCTGCACTCAACCCATTATCAATATATTTAAGGGCTAGTCCACACGGGGAGATAGCCACGCGTTTGCGGTCGCGGCGACAAAGCGCCGCGCCAGTCGCCGCGACCGGCGCAGGCGACAGTTTTGTATGGGCGCCTATGTAAAAACGCCTGTGCTAACCACACGAGGCGATGCGCTTTTCAACAGTCGCCTGAAAATGCCTCGCCAGGCTTTTTCAGGCGACTGTTGAAAAGCGCATCGCCTCGTGTGGTTAGCACAGGCGTTTTTACATAGGCGCCCATACAAAACTGTCGCCTGCGCCGGTCGCGGCGACTGGCGCGGCGCTTTGTCGCCGCGACCGCAAACGCGTGGCTATCTCCCCGTGTGGAATAGCCCTTAGACAGAGACATTTTGTGCATACTGCTACTAAAAAATGCCTTACCCTTTAAACAACACAGGGATTGTTTGTCCATATATTGCAATATATTTAAGCTGGCCAACTACGTCAAAGTCATCCCATATCTGGCCAGTCCTACGCTTAATTTTCATCTGATTCATTAAGAATTCAATTGCTTAATTATACATTTTACAAAGGGACTAAGTTTTACCTGCAACTTACTAGCTGCTTTCAAAGTAAAACTCCCAAACTTGGCTGCTCTTTTATTAGACACCAGTGGGATCACCTGACTATAGCTGGGAAGGGTGGGAGCTACAACATGGAGCTGGTCACTGCTCCTGTATAACTATAACAAACAAGGGAAAGTTGTGCTAACCACTATTTTTTTAAACCATTAGGCGGGGGTGCAATGAGGGTGTGACTGGCCAGATATGGGATGACTTTGACGTAGTTGGCCAGCTTAAATATATTGCAATATATGGACAAAATATCCCTGTGTTGTTTAAAGAGTAAGGCATTTTTTAGTAGCAGTATGCACAAAATGTCTCTGTCTTAAATATATTGATAATGGGTTGAGTGCAGAGGACCTCTTGTAGTTGACTATATGTATTTTGTGGTCACACCCTCATTGCACCCCCGCCTAATGGTTTTAAAAAATAGTGGTGAGCACAACTTTCCCTTGTTTGTTATAATTCTTCTGTAAGCTCACTGGATGAACATTTTTGGCAGCACACAATCTTAAATCTTGTTGCCTTTGCTTGGATTTTACTTTTATTAAAGCAAAATTTCTTGAATTTTTCAAAGTTTTGCAACTTTTCCAGAGACACAAATGGAGGAAAGGTCACTCCACTACACACTACTACTACACACATATTTATTAGCATTCCATCTCAAATGCTATTAATTTGACCAGAAAGGAACATGTAGAATATTGTGAATGATAAGCCTTTAGGGCTCATTTTCGACCCCGGGAGGCTACAAGTGCAAGAGGTGTCCTTTAGTGCTCATTTCCTAAGACCTTCTTTCCCTGGGCTAGCTATTTTTTTGCATGGAGTGCCAATCAAAAAGCACCGTCAGGAGGCATACCCTGTCCTTATTGGCTTTCCCGGTTTCAAGGTTTTTAATAAATAGCCTCACATTCAAGTATTTTCAATAAAAAACTAAATTTGATTTTTGATACATTTGGCTTCCCAGATATATTACAAAACAAACAGTATTAATTCACCGTTTTATAATGATAATGCATATCTAACAGAGGTTTCTACCCTCATATTGATTTATTTTGATATTTTTTTCTTACCATTTTAAAACAATATGTATGGATTTCATTAATAAGCATTGTCAAATCTAAGTGCAGGTATTCAGAAAGTTGTTTTGTTGCAAGTAGGTTGTGAAAATGATACATAAATATTAGCCCAGGAGAGATTTATTCAGGCTTTATGTTATGTAATGACTTATTCTGATCTCAATAACAAGTCAATCTATAGCTGAGACGAATAGAAATCGGGAACACTACTGTTCTATGAAATATCTTGAGATCCAGAGAGACTTGTAATATTGCTAGGTTCAAGGAGTTTAAGGATAAAA
The DNA here is from genome assembly GCF_017654675.1 of Xenopus laevis. Lineage (NCBI taxonomy): Eukaryota > Metazoa > Chordata > Amphibia > Anura > Pipidae > Xenopus > Xenopus laevis. The sequence continues at coordinate 53,027,880 of NC_054379.1, read as the reverse complement.
GGTATGTGTATTCCTCCTGCTTATTCTCTGTGAATATGTGTTTTTTTTTTTACTGAATTTTAAGAATTATTCCTACAGTATGTTAACACATGATGTACTAAATAGTGTTCCTAGTGTTGAAACAAGAAGAAACTTTTTAACTGGTTCCAAGCTTATTCTGACATTCGTGATCTCATTCTGTACTGCATAGAAGCATCTAGTGGAACTTTAGGATCTCCAAGTTTCTTCTCTTAAAAGGCCTTGTCATTTTACTCTTAATTTTAAAGTTGTTTTTTACTTTTTAAGATTCATTGACCATTCTTATTTTCCACTTGATAATGTGGAGTGGACAGTGAGTTGAGAGTCGTTACACCAGGCATGTCCAAAGTCAGGCCCGGGGGCCAAGTGAGGCCCATTTTCAAATTTACACCGGCCCTCAGCCTCCATCATTAAATTAATAATAATGTGGCCCACCAGTGCAGTGCAATCAGGAATCGCGTAGCCGTAGCAATAATATTTGGGCACATTAGTGAAATGATCTGCCACTTGGTCTATACTGTTGCCTGTGTGCTCAAGGTGTTAGCAATAGACACGTAGTGACGCGCCACTTCACATTCTTCTTAGGGCTGAAGGTGCAATAGACATACTGACGTGCCACTACAGTAAACGAAAGACGTATGCGAGAGCAGCACTTCACTACGTGCCAGTACGTGTCTATTGCTAACACCTTCAACACACAGGCAGCAGTATAGACCAAGTGGCAGATCATTTCACTAATGTGGCCAAATATTACGGCTATGCAATTCCTTGTTTAAATTAGTTAAATTATGTTAATGGTTCAAAGAATGTCAGGCTGAATGTCGGCCCCCACACATTATCACCTCACCAAATCTGGCCCTTGTTGCCAGTTACGTATAATTGTATTTCTGTTTTGTATTGTGCTGCTGAAAATCTTTGGTTTTCTTTTAAGAAATATAAACCATTAGTGCAGATCCATATTTGAGCATCTTTTAAAGGCTTTTAAAGGCTGACTTATATAGTTCACCATTACCATCACCTATAAATACTATAATCATCATGTGATAAAGAATAAACACTTTATATACCATGTTAGGGAAAATAAAACGCCAAAGACAAGAACTATATTGAGTTCAGGAGCAGCAAATTAGTAACAACCTAATAAGCTCTGAATATACTGTATGTACATGGAAAGATCCAAGTTGTAAGAACGTATTTTGCTGCTATCTACATGGAAAGCTAAATCACCAAATAAAGCAATGGAAGAATTAAACATTTGCCTAGGAATACGTCATATAAGCCTGCTTCTCTAGATGACCGTCTATAAATCTTAAAAAGATTTAGCATTCAGTTTTGAGTAAAAATATGTTTAGAGAAAAATTTAAGCTGATGTAATAGAGCAAAGTTTCCCGCAGGATAGAGTCCTGCAGTGGGTCGGGTACCCGCAAAAACCTGCAGTACCCTGCGGGTTGCGGATAGAAGTTCTGGGTATAGACGGGGGGTGGCGGTTCTGTGGGTTGCAGGTCGGGCCTTCTCAATAGAGATATTTCTAGTCACGTCGACTTCCGTTGACATCACTTCCGATTTACAATGACAGCCTGTTTTGCTCCTTTTTTTCTGATCACGGCTACTTCCGATGATGTCACTTCCGGCTTACGACAGCACTTCCTGATTCTTGATGGTCAGTGGGTCGTGGGTCCCGGTTGCGGATACAGTACTTGCGGGTCGGGTAGCGGGTAACGATGCGGGACCAGGTTGCAGAATGCAAGTCAGGTACGGGTCCCAAAAAATTGACCCGTGCAGGACAAAATGGTACAAATGCTGAAAGTTTGTTTATTTAGTAGTTTAACTGCATATATTTAATAATGGGAACAGTGGAATTGGGACATATTTATATCATAACTATATTGAAATGATAAATATACCCCAAACTCTCTTCACAAGTTAATAGAGGGTAATTAGATCCCTAAATGTTAACGATAATTAACTGTTTTTCACTGTTTGATAAATATATCCTAAAAGCTGAACGTGGGAAAAAGTAATTTCTGTTTGTCTGTGTCTCTGGGGGATGGATACCAACTAAAAGCATCAGACAATGGTCTCATTTCAATGGGTATAGCCCCACATGACTGGAAACAACACACATGTGAATGTGTATATAAAAAACATTCACACCTCACCTCACTTAGTTCTTTGTTCTTCTGGCTACAAACTAACTAGCTGGTCACGTGATGGAATTCTGTACTCCACTGACTTTGTAAAGGTTAAATGCATGAAAGGGAAATGATGCTGAGATTTTCCTTTGGAGATAAAATAAATACATGAATTGCATATTCACAGTCAGAGATATAGGAAAAGTGCCAGTGAGGTAGAACCAGGTCCCATTGCTTTCTTTTCACTGTATCAAGAATGTCAGATGCTTCCCTTTCATCTCTAGGTTGTGCCAGAGGGCAAGTAAACAAATATTCTCAACAGAGATTTATATCCTCAGAACAGAGGCTTGCTGAAAAAAATAACTTTTGTCTACTTTTAAACAGTTTTATAGCACTGCAGCTTTGTATCTAACTTTCTTTGAATTACTGCCCTGAAGAACAAGGCAAGGAAGTAAAAGGTGTATAACAGGTGACCCTATAGGCTCCATCTGACCTGAAGGGACACTGACAATGTGGTTCAGCAATATAAACTGCCCTGAATGTGAATTCCCAATAGCTACATACACAGATTATTCACCTTTGCAGGTCGCTCTCCCAAATCATTTCTACCTTACAGCTATTGCTTAAAGTAAAGTAGAAGAAATGTCCTGCAGAGTTACCATCACATTCCCAAGTTTATTTCATAGCCTACCTATAGTTTATTTATAGTTTCTGCATTCCATATTTTAACTGGGTGTAAACGTAAATTAAAGGAGTTGTTTGCCTATAAATTTAGTATGATGTATTGTAGAGAGTGATATTCTGAGACAATTTTTAATTGTTTTTCGTTTTTAATTATTAATTATTTGGTTTTTGTTTTTAATTATTATTTAATTATTCGTTTTTAATTATTTAGCTGTTTATTCAGCAGCTCTCCAGGTTCCAGTTTTAGCAATCTGGTTGCTAGGGTTCAAACTACCCTAGCAACATGCACTGATTTGAATAAGAGACTGGAATATGAATAAGAGAAGGCCTGAATAGAAAGACGAGTAATAAAAAGTAGCAATATAAATACTTATTTATGTTAATATTTTTTAGATGGGGTCTGTGATCCCTATTTGAAAGTCGGAAAGAGTCAGAAGAAAAAGGCAAATAACTGAAAATCTATAAAAAAAAAAAAAAAAAATGAAGGCCGTTAAAAATTTGCTTAGAATTAGCCATTCTTTAACATTCTAAAAGTTAAATTAATTGTGAACTACCCCTTTAATACCAAATTTGAAAAATCATATCATATTTGTGCAAAGAAAACCAAAGAATTGGAACTGCAAATATGTTGATGCTTTATAAACAAATTTGCTTTTACTAAGCAAAGTTTTTCAGGGAATGAACTAATATTGAACACTACGTCTACACTTCACTCAGTAGCCCGCTAACACTTCATTTACTTTGCATATTCTGAAATGTCAACTGTCTGTTTATTTATTACCTGGAGTGTGACCTTGCACTTCCCTTAGAAGCTACACAGTGAGCTTAAATAAACGACCCCTGCTAAACCAAACACCAGCCGTGATGTATGACTTCAGCACTCAAGCACAAAATCATCCTTTTCATGGGGTTAACAGACTATTTGTTTTTGCTGCTGAAAATTTGCAGCTTGAAATTATGACCTGTGAAAATCTCGGTACTAGGGTTTATAAAGGTATCAAGGAAAATTCTTAAGCTTGCTGTGCACACACGTCCCTTGCTTTTTTAAGAGGATATATTCAAGGCCACTGAAACTGGGCTTGCAATGTCTATTTTGTTTTAAAAAAAAATAGAGAAATATTGAAAATGAGAAACGGCTGGTGTGAGAAAGGGCTCTTTATATGGACCCAAGGTGCATTACTGATAAAGCAAGTTGTTATAGGTATCTGTTTAATGCTTGGATTCAGAAATTATTCTGAATCTACTTTCTTAAAATGCCAAAATGCAGGACATTATCAGCTGAAACATGCATGTTTCATGTTTATAACCATTATGTTAAATTCATTAACTAGGCATAATTATATTTTATTATTTACAGCAAAGTCTTGGAGATGTGTATCTCATCAGTGTCGGACTGGCCCGACGGACACCGGGAAAAACCCGGTGGGCCCCAACCCTTAAAGCGCCACACAGCGCCATCTGCGCATGCATGGCACCTATTCATTCAGGAACGCCTTCACACAGGCGTGCCGAGCACGCGCTCGTCTCGTTGAGTCATAGTAGGGGGTAGGAGGGGGCCCTGGACATTAGTCCCGGAGGGCTCCCCAGACCGACCCTGTATCTCATTAGCATTGAGAGCTTATGCCTTGGTTCCTGCATTCTATTAATGAAATGAAAGCACTTTGTATTAAAGGGGTGGTTCAACTTTCAGTTAACTTTTAGTATGTTATAGAATGACTGGTTCTAAGCAACTCTAAGTTATTTACTTTTTGTAGTTTTTTAATTATTTTTAATTATTTGCTTTCTTCTTTTGACTCTTTCTTTCAAGCTTTCATTGGTGTCACTGACCATATGTAAAAAATCAAATGCTTTGTAAGACGACAGATTTACTGTTATTGCTTCTTTTGAATTACTCATCTTTCTATCCAAGCCCTCTCCTATTGATTTTCCAGTCTCTTATGCAAATGCATGGTTGCTAGGGTACTTTGAATGCTAGCAACCAGATTGCTGAAAATGCAAACTGGACAGCTGTTAAATAAAAAGCTAAATGACTCAAAAGCTACAAATAATACAAAATGAAAACCAAACGTAAATTGCCTTAGAGTAGCACTCTCTACATTATAGTTGTATAGTTAATTTAAAGGTGATCAATCCTTTTAATGGTATGGTAGAGAAAAATATACTTTTCAAGTATATAACATTCGGTTTTTATTTGAAGAACCATACAGATCAAACACTGGATAAAGGCGTTGTATTTAAAAGTGCAGAAGCATTAAGGGGCACAAAATGATGCACAAGTTAGGGAACCGGTGGGGGATCACCTACAGTATGTGTTTCCTCCCACCCCTCATGAATACAGCGCTGATGAGAACTGGCATTTGCTGTTTTCATGGGGGCAGATGCAGACCCCTGTGCTCTAAGACCTGTGCCAATTAATTCAGTGTGCAGGAATTTATTTTTACATATATATACAGTTGTGCTCATAAGTTTACATACCCTGGCAGAATTTATGATTTCTTAACCATTTTTCAGAGAATATGAATAACACAAAAACTTTTCTTTCACTTGTGGTTACTCTGGCTACATAATCACTACACAAACTACCCAAATGACCCTAATCAAAAGTTTACATACCCCAGTTCTTAATATTGTGTATTGCCCCGTTTATCATCAATGACAGCTTGAAGTCTTTTGTGGTAGTTGTGGATGAGGCTCTTTAACTCCTCAGTTGGTAAAACTGCCCATTCTTCCTGGCAAAAAGCCTCCAGTTCCTGTAAATTCTTGGGCTGTCTTACATAAACTGCACTTTTGAGGTCTCCCCAGAGTGGCTCAATGATATTGAGGTCAGGAGACTGAGATGGCCACTCCAGAACCTTCACTTTATTGTGCTGTAGCCAATGACAAGTCGACTTGGCCTTGTGTTTTGGATCATTGTCATGTTGGAATGTCCAAGTACGTCCCAGCTTCCGGGCTGATGAGTGTAAATTTTCCTCCAGTATTTTTTGTATTTCACCTGAAGTTATTTGTGGGTTTTTTCTTGCATCCCGAACAATTTTTCTGGCAGTTGTGGTTTGGATTCAACAGAACCCCTAATTCTCCACTTCTTAATTAGAGTTTAAACATTGCTGATTGACATTCTCAATTCATCTGATATTTTCTTATATCCCTTTCCTGTTTTATAGAGTTCAACTACCTTTTTCCGCAGATTCTTTGACAATTCTTTTGCTTTCCCCATGACTTAGAATCCAAAAAACATCAGTGCAGCACTGGATGAAAGATGCAAGGGTATGTCAGGAGTCCAGAAAGTCATTGACCTTTTATACACACCCACTAATTACAAGCAAAAGATCACATGTGAAGATGGTTACCTTTAATAGCCATTCTAACCCTTTTGTGTCAAGTTGTGTGCATGTGTCAAGTTGTGTGCATGTTATCAAGCCAAATCACCAGGGTATGTAAACTTTTGAACAGGGTCATTTGGGTAGTTTGTGTAGTGATTGTGATTTAAAAAGAGTAAACACAGTTGTCTGACAATAAATGGCTTCAGCCATACACTTACCATGAGTGAAAGAAAAGTTTTTGTGTTATCATTCATATTCTCTGAAAAATGGTTAAGAAATCATAAATTCTGCCACAGTATGTAAACTTATGAGCACAACTCTCTCTCTTTATATATATATATATATATATATATATATATATATATATATATATATATATATATATATATATATATATATATATACACATACATACACACATATTAATAGACTAAGGAAAACACAGAGCATAGAGGTTCACATTATGAAACCAGCACTCAGCAGTAAAAAAAGACATTTTGCAGAGGTAGCCAGTCTGACATATATCAGCAGTGATTATAACCCACTTATGAGAATTACCAGCAGTACAGAGAACCATGCAGTCAGACTTCTAGCAAGCTGATATACATTTTACCTTTGACTGAGCCACTATTTGTGTCTGTTCTTCATCCAGACGACAGTTTTGCAGTAAACCAACCTAATTTATATGTGTTTAAAACATATAAGGATCGGTTTGAAGTCAAGTACTACTTGTTAATGTAGACCCTTTAATATTAGCTAATGGCTTTCCTTAGGATACACTGTTTGGCTTATAGGGTATACGGGTTTAGTAAACCTGTAATTGGACATTGAGGTTCTTTCCCTTACTGTGCTCTGCTGCTCATTTCTCTTTGCTGTCAACTCTGCACAAATCACAGGAAGATTCTGCAATATACAGTGGCAGAGATATGGCTACCAAGCTTTGCATGATATGACAGATTTCAGCAAACACAATCTGCTACATGACAAAGAATAACAGAAGGAAGGGAATGGAATGCATTACAATAGATATAGCAGCCCAAATGACTCATAGATTAAACAAAATATAGTCAGCTGCAACAAATCATAATTGCTTGTCTCATTGTTAAATCATGACATACAGGTCATGTTAATATTTAGACTTTAAAGGAACAATAAAGATTAAAAATGTATTGCTCTTGTTCTAAACATCATGTTGTGACATTAGCCAATATATACGGAAAATTTGTTGCAACCAGACACAGTGTAGTCTTGTTTATTCCTGCAATGTTGGAATGTGAGACACACACTCTAATGTTTCCTTTTCTGAATTTTATTTAGTGGGTGAGAATACATATACTAGGCATTGTTTAATGTTCTCTTTCTCTTTACAGGCTATGACAAAAGTTAGGAGGCTTTGTCTTTCTTTTCTCAGTCTGATGTCTGCATCAACAGCTGCTATGGTTTTGGACATGCCCTAACATTGACACCAACCCCCCAACCCGCTAGCTAGACTCATTAATCCAAGAGGGTTATCCCATAATCTTAAACTGACATGAGAGCTTTGGGAGGGGATAAAGAGGATAATGGGAGGGAAAAAGAATAATGACTTCCTATAGGGAAGATAGAATCTGAAAGCAGTTTTAGAAATAACTTTTAAGAAACAAGGGAGAGACCCACAGACATCTTTCTTAAAAGGACACTATAACTTTTTTTCATGTTATTTGGAGTAAGGTCAGGCCAGATGAATCTGTTTGATAAATATAGGTCAATATTTGTAATTTTCCAAGTGTTAAGGATTCTTGATGCCATCAGTTTCGGAAGCTGTACCTCAAGTGGGAAGTGTAGGAAGGACTACTCTAAGGCGTTTGCGCTTCTGACGGCATCACTTCACTGCATGGCACCTTCAGGAAAAGTTTCTTTCAAAGACCTCCATGATGGCTGGATGTCTAACCCAGTCTGCACAGGAGCTTCATGACAATCATGAACAAGTTTTCAGTAATGCCACCCCTACAAAAGGTACTGCTCTTGAGCCCCATCATAGAGTGCCAACATTTGCTAACCTACATTCACTCATGTTCCATCTACATAAACATCCTTCCAAAGACAGAAGATGATTCTGAGAATGCCTAAACAGCTATTGGTCTCTCAAACCTCATCTGTACATCTCAACAAGTTCTACTATATCCTTATGGGGCCTCAAACCAGGGGCACCTCAATTTCTGGAGCAACACAGTCCATTGTTAGATGATGCCTATGCTTTCTTCCAGATTATGTCAACCTTACACAATGTCCCAAAAACAAAACATGCCACTTTTGAAGATGCATTTAAATGGTTCCAACCATTAATACTTTTAGCAGGTTAGTTTCTGATACTGAGTGGAATGGTATGGCCCTTAAAAGTTTACTTCATATTGACCTCCCCGATATCAAAATGGCTCACGCCATACCTTTATCCAAACTAATATTTGCTTTGATCACTGATTAGTTTTATAGGTTTTTTTTAGCCTTTTTGTACTGCTTTTTACTCACCCATCATTCATTGATATTTAAGCTTAAACATCCTCCTAATCTATGTATTCATTCAGTTTTTCACTGCTCACTTTGGAATACTAAATAACTTTCCTGGGTGGACCTGGCCTTAAATTACCGAAGAAGTTGTGCAAACCATTCTGAAATGTAGAATGTGGATGAGCCATCTATATATCTAATTTTAGTGGAAAATAGTTAATGGTGTGATACCAGTATTGGTGCACTTTTTATTACAGAATTTAGCAATATGCAAGGCCAATCTACTGTGTATAAAGGTATATAATTATGCAAACTCGGAATATGTTTATATACGTAGCTTCAGCCAAAATAAATCCAACCCATAGTCTTTGGCCAAAATTAATCCAAGCCAAAGACCATAAATGGGTGGTTCACCTTTAAGTTAACCTTTAGTATGTTATAGAATGGCTCATTCTAAGTAACTTTTCAATTGTTTTTTATTTATTTATTTTTTAATAGTTTTTATTAATTAATTGCTTTTTACTTAGGACTTTTTCCAGCTTTCAAATGGGGGTCACTGACCCAGACACCTAAAAAAAATCAATGTTCTGTATGGCTTCAATTTTACTGTTAGTTTACTTTTTATTTCTCATCTTTCTATTCAGGCCCTTTCCTATTCATATTCCAGTCTCTCATTCAAATCAATGTCTGGTTATATATGATTGCCAGGGGTTCTCTTAACAGTCTGGTATTCAATATGCATAGTGTTGCAGAATTGCATGGCAGCTAAGGACCACAAAATGAAAATAGTGTACACAAAAAAATTACAGTCAAATCTAGAATCAATAAAAATCCAATAAAGCAAATCAAAGAAAACGGAAATGATTGCATATTGAGATCAGTGGTCAAAAACCCAACAAAAAAATGCAAATGAATCTAAGGGAATATAAAAAAAGGTTGGTTTTTTTTGAATTACATATGGTACCTAGTACCTGCACTATCACACTTATAATTTATACAATTCCTAGGAAAAAGCAACACTCTACAAATGTAGACGCTCTCTCCCCTTTCTGTGTGTTGCCTAACGATGGGGGAAAATAGCAGGCATGCATTTGTGCAGTTCTCTACTCTTACAACATATAGTGAAAGCTTCTATAAACTTGCAAATGTGCCAATATTCTAGATAATACAAAAAATTACAACATTTTGCACCAATTTATACTCTTACATTATTATTCAAGCACAATCATGCTGGAATACTGGGAAGCAATACTGGATGGTTGGTACAAACATAGTGAAATGTGAGCCGATATTCTGCATTTCCTATTCAAAAATTAGCACTTATGTCTCATCTTCAGTTGGAGCCTGATATAGGATGTAAAAACACAATGAAAAGCATCTCTTTTATACACACCTACAGGGAATGTGTGTTCTTCCAACCTATATATTGATTAACCTTTTTTTTTTCAAATCAATTTAAAGTCTGATTATCTGTTAAATTGTTGATGAACGCCAAGCCATTAATCAGATGTCTAATTGGAAATAAAGGTCAACCCTGACATTAATATTCACAGTCAGATGACAGTTAATGGCTAGAATTGTGACTTATTGGTACAGATACCTTCATCATTTTAAAACCAGGGCAGTAATTAACTATGAAATATGCACTGCCCCTAGCCAAAAAAAGTCCATATCCACATTAGCACTCACCATGCTGGTCTCTGCACAGTAATGTGGATAAACTGTTGTGCTGATACTGCAATATGTTGTATACTGTGCTTAATACCTAGGCACTGTACATGTCTTATCCCTGTAAACAGAAGAATACATTTCCCCCCTTAACCTATACTCCATAACTAGCCCAAGGCAGGCAGGGGGTCATAATTTAAGCACCTGTATAAAAACAATCATTTCTTTATTTTTAGATAATTTGTATATTGTCCTTTACACTAATGCCCTCAAGGGAGTCCAGGAGCAAATGTAGGAGAACCGCTTTAAAATCTTACAGCTAGTGGTCCAGATGCCCTCCACTGTAATCTATTAAGGTATAATATATGCTAAGTCTGAATGCCTTCAGCACTGTGGTCTCAGCACTTTAGGCCAGTAATGCCTAAGGAGAGCTACCTCAAGCAACAAAGCCTCTCTTTTTTTAGCTTGTCTTACTATTTTACGTTGCTTAAACGTACTCCTGACATAGCTGGCCCTGAAATCAGTTTAAACCACGTTCAGTGCCTCCCACCGTCAAACCTACCCCATCCCAGTCACGAGGGCTGCTATGAGAGAAGTGAGGGGAGTGCCCACAGTTCCAGGCTGGTTCTTTCCTGGGGTTCTGCTGGCCTAATTCAACCCTGACCACGTTCATGGGGTCCATGATCCAAGACTTTAACTAGAAGATTTGCCCTTATACATCAGAACTCTGTATTTGGTCTTACTAATAGGCTCTCCAGACACATTCACCTTGGTCAGAAGATGGAGGCTAAAGAGGCAGAATAACCCCTCTTCATGTGACAGGAAGTGGTCACTAATTCTATGAGCCAATAACATAGATGTGTAAGTAAGATAACTTATATACAAAGGCTTCTGCCTAGCACCTAAGGAAATAGCATATCATCCACAAGGACTGTTAACGGTCCATATATATGTATATCATTATTTATTTTATATAAACCACTACTTCTATTCTTCAGACAATACATTTTGAAGGACATACGTATATAAAATATATAAAGTTCACTAAAGATGCAGAGAGGATATCACACACATTATTTGACAAATTTGCTGAAAACAGTGGTTTAGTGTTGCTGGCAAGTCGTGGGATAAGGTGTGTTTGGCTTGGTACGAGGATGTGGCTGTTTTTTTATTCAATTAGAAGGCAGAGCTGTCTTCTAATAGTGATCTGGATTGTAAGACCATAAGGACAGGGCACACTTTACCTTTTGTATCAGTTATTGGTTGATTTTAATCAACTTTATCTTTTTTAACAGTTATTGGTTGATTTTTATATGTAAATCTGCAGGCACCCATTTATTTCTCAGCACTGCTGAATATGTTAGTGCTTTAAAATACATGATAACAATAATGATAGTCCACAGATTACAAATATATATATTCTTGTCCCTCGAATAGAAGCAAATATGTAGTCTGGATGTCATGGTTTACATATATATCTGGTATAAAGAAATTCCCGAAGACAGAAAAATAATATGGCTGCAGGTAAAAAATATTTTAGCGTACACCAGAATCAGTTTGATCAGATTGGGCCAGCGGGAAAAACCCAAGGACATTTGGGTGTTTCTCCCCCACCCCTGATCATGGCTGCAATTAAGAATTATGAGGTACATGGGGGGCGGAGGGGAGGTATAAATTAGTGCAGGGGTGCCCAAAAGGTAGATCAGTATTTATCAGTAGACCTTTAGCTGGTGATCAGTAGATCTCAAGACACTGTCAACAAACAGCTTGTCTAAATCACCCTCCTATTTCATGCTTTTCACTCAGATATTTATTATGTTAAAGGGATACTGTCATGGGAAAAAATTTTTTTTTCAAAATGAATCAGTTAATAGTGCTGCTCCAGCAGAATTCTGCACTGAAATCCATTTCTCAAAAGAGCAAACAGATTTTTTTATATTCAATTTTGAAATCTGACATGGGGCTAGACATTTTGTCAATTTCCCAGCTGGCCCTGGTCATGTGACTTGTGCCTGCACGTTAGGAGAGAAATGCTTTCTGGCAGGCTGCTGTTTTTCCTTCTCAATGTAACTGAATGTGTCTCAGTGAGACATGGGTTTTTACTATTGAGTGTTGTTCTTAGATCTACCAGGCAGCTGTTATCTTGTGTTAGGGAGCTGTTATCTGGTACCTTCCCATTGTTCTTTTGTTTGGCTGCTGGGGGGGAAAAGGGAGGGGTGATATAACTCCAACTTGCAGTACAGCAGTAAAGAGTGATTGAAGTTTATCAGAGCACAAGTCACATGACTTGGGGCAGCTGGGAAATTGACAATATGTCTAGCCCCATGTCAGATTTCAAAATTGAATATAAAAAAATCTGTTTGCTCTTTTGAGAAATGGATTTCAGTGCAGAATTCTGCTGGATCAGCACTATTAACTGATTCATTTTGAAAACATTTTTTTTTCCCATGACAGTATCCCTTTAAGGTTACATAAGAAATAGTTGTTTGTTAAATATAGCAAAATACATTTCCCCCCGTAAATCAGTATTTAAGTAATATTTTCCATGGAACAGAATGCTAACAATTTTATAATGGATGTAGATCATAATGGTACATCACTAAAAGTAGGCCTCGCATTAGTAAATTATGAACACCCCTGGGCTAATGGCAAGTTTTATTACTGGGATTTGGGGCACCCTGAGATGACAGCCCTGATGGGCCCCAGATACTGCAGCCTATAAGTACAGACAAGGAATATTAGACTCTGTTTAAATAATAAGAATTTTGCTGGTGTGTTTTTGCATCTAATACTATGGCAGTAAGAATCCTTGCACTCAGTGTGTGGAAAGTCTGCCTTTGCTTAGTGTATTCCTGATAGAACTGAGTCAGCGACAACACAGATAAAGCAAAGCAGTACCAGATGTAATGACAGTTGTAAGAAAACACTGTCTGCAAGTTATGGATCATCATTAGCTCAGTGAATGCATAAGATAGATCAAAGCATAAAAATATATATGTACGGTATATTGTGATAAAGGAAACAAATACTTATTTCCAGCAATATTTCATTTAATGCCTTACATTTAAATGGGGTATATTTTAATTATACATGGATCATTTTCAGAGTTATTTTAATCCCTTTTGGGATGGGAGAAACTAGGAAACTCTATAGGTTATTAAACCATGTTGACATTTCAGTTAAACTTATGCTAAGGCTTGCATTTATGAGGCTATTCACATGTAGATGTTTTCTTTTTTTCTATTTCAGTAGCTTATACTTTCTACACATTGGAATTAATCTTTTATCACCCAGAAAGTTCCTTTTTGATTTCTTTGTTATGTGATTTCCTTCTGGGACCATAAACCATATTTTACATATATAGGCATTTTACTGAAATTTTGATTTTCAGTTTTATATGTAATGTTTTATGCACCTATGTAAAAATACAGCACTGGCTTCTTTTATATATTAAACGGCAAACCAATCCAAATGATCTAGAAATGATCTACCTTAGGTTTAGTATCTCAGCCAAAAGTATATCTTTATCATTAGACTGTAAGTTCTACGGGGCAGGGACTTCCTTCCTACTGTGTCTTTAAACACATAGCACTTATGCTCTGTGTCCTCCTCTGTGTATATTTATTGTCTGACTTTTCCTCCCTATGGGTACTTTTACATATTGTACTTTTATTTATGTTGTTCTTTTATGCATTGTACGGCTCTGCAGCTCCTTAACAGCCCTTTACAAATAAAGTTATACATACATAGGTACATACATAATGGAAATAATTCATATTTGTTCCTTGTAGCCTAATATCTTATAGGTTTTGAGAAGTCCTCCTTCTGGTAACAATAATGAATGATAAGGTCAGTGTGTTCCTTACTATCGATATGCGGGATGACCCAGTGTCGGACTGGGACACCAGTGGCCCACCAAAAACATTTGACCAGGGGCCTACCAATTGATCTTAGACAAAGGGCCCACTCTTAGTACTATTATTCTTCCTCTCCTCACTCAACCTCTATTCACCCAGTCTCTTTTCTTTACATACTATGATGTATTATTCCATTTAGTCTCTTTGTTCTCATACAAATAAGGAATGACCATGAAATAGTCCAAATGTTTAGCAGCAGGAGGGCCCACTGACACATGGGCCCACCGGGACTATTCCTGGTATCCCTGAGGGCCAGACACTGGGATGACCTGAAATCAGTGGTGACCCACTGGATGACACCTGGTTGGGCAGGTTCAGGTTGAAATCTGCGGGTCAGGGTCGGGTGTTGGTTAGACTGAGGAAGTACACTCCTCCCATACACCCAGAGATTAACTGTTTTGGGACTAAAGGCAAGCACAGTTATAGAATACAGGGCGAGAATATATGGGTACGGGTCGGGTGTGGGTCCTACAATGGAATCAGACGTTGCAATCTACGGACCTACCACTAACCATTCAACGAAAGTTAGGTCCAACAAATAGTAGTGACAGCCGACCTTTTATATTGTCAGATGGGCAATATATGCCCATCAGTATCTGATATAAATCTTTTAACCTGTCTGACTGACTGAATGATGGATCGCCATGGCATGAAAAATATCGGGACACACCACGCTTATCCTAACTGCTTATCCCAAGTTTGTGTACGACTCACACATATAATATGAAGGGGAAATACCTTTTTCCCATGCTGCAAATGGCAGTTCTGAATTTAGATGGAACAGTTAACATTGCACATTAACAACAGGATAAAAGTTAGGTGAGAAGGCACTGCTTCTGCTTTGGCTTCTTTATTTTTTTAATTCACAAAAAAGAATTAAAAAATTAATTGTTTTGGTTTAAGGGGGGAGCCTTTTGATGTACTTGATGCTTTCCCCATTCTCATCATCTTTGAAAGTTTTATGAGAAGCACTAGTATAATAAAGGGAAACATTGGCTTAACAGTTGCTCAGTAATTTCTAACTTCAGAAAGATGAATAACCCTATAAAACTCCACAGAATGAGCTCTACAAAGGTACATACATCCTGTTTATGAGAAGGCGTATTGTGTACCCTTACATTTTCAACGAATACATCATTCAGCATTCATTATGTGTTGTACCAAAAGCAAGACATCCTCTTTAAAAATATTCATAAGCAGTGATGAGTGAATCTGCCATGTGTCATTCAAAAATTTCCAAAACCGTGAATATTCAGCAAAACTGCAAAAATTTGCGAAGTCATTGGGTGCTTTCACCGAGCATTTTGTGCAAAATGCAAGTGGGGTTTTTGCTTTTTTTTCTGCTGTGGTTTTTGCATGTATTTTTCACTGCAAAATTTCATTCCTGGAGAAAAATTTCTGATCTACTAAAAGAATTTCTGCAACCCTAAAAGGTTTAGGTTTCAGCAATGGTAAAAGTTGTAATTAATCAAGAAAATCAGCAAATATTACTTAACATTTGCAGAAAGAAGTTGGTTCATTATGAGATCAACTGAAACAAACAATATGACCGGGCCATGCAGGGCTACTCCTGCTATGAGGCAAGCTGAGAATCTTGCTTCAGATGGCAGCGAGCGGCCAGTTACAAGGGGGCTGCAAAAAGCCGCCTCTTGTAACTTTAAGAGCTGAATTTCCAATGCAGTAGAGATGTTGCTCCCCTTTGACCCGCTCCGACGCTGCTTTTCAAGCGCGGAGCGTGAGGGGTGGCATCTTGGCCATCGGGAGGGGTGGCTGCCGGGTGCCACATCAAACCAAATCACACAATTCCAAGAAAATAACATAATGTGGAAGAGGGTTACATATTTTAGTGTTATACTGAAACTTATGTTCTGCATTCAGTGTGTTTGCTGACACAATGCACTGTACATTAGAGGTGGCAGGTATTACACATGTGGGCAGAGGCTGTGCATTGGCTAATGGTATGTATATGTCGCCTACCATGTATGTGTTATTAGCAGACATCTTACTATGTATAAAGTTATGTAGTAAATACTACTAGTATTTTCATTCTCAATGTCTTGGTAAGGGCTGTAAAACCAGACACTCTAATATATTTTACCAAAGGAAGAAGATGGCCTTTTTAAAGGGATGTGGCAATCTGTAGATTCAAATGAATTATGTCTATAAATGTATAAATGCAGGGGATGTACAGCAATATGGGAACTGTATTGTGAAGATTGCAATTGATACTTCATTTAGAAATAAAGTCTGCATCCCAGCTAAATTCAGGATTTTATTTAAATAAAAGTAATCACAAATTATTAAGTAGTTGTCATCAAAAAACCCTAACCATGATAACCTTGCTGAAGAAGGTCCATTTAAGATAATAAAAAAAACAATGTTTTATTTCTTTTGCAGGACCCCAAACACACTTGAAGTGCTGACAGATTAATGCTGTGTTCACTTGTGGCATACATTCTTGGTTTTCATACATGCTCTTATATGGAGGTGGAACTCAATAAGCACTTAATCAAAACCTGGAGGTAAGGTTATTGTGTATCATGCAATGTTCTAATTCTGTTTCAGGAAAAGCACTTTGCTATCTCTTGTATAAACTATACCTGTCAACGTTAGTGCCAAGAGAACTGGTAAACAACTACCTTGGCTGAACAAAGGACAGTAAACCACAATGTAGTCACAAAAGCCCTGTGATTTAAGGAACAGTTTGCAGAAGTCTGTGTATAAACTGACTGCTGTTCATAGTGGGATTAACATATTTTTGTTTTATTTTTGGCACAAAACCCCTGTCTTTTTTTTCTGTTTATCCCAGCGAGTCAGAAAGATATTAAACCTCAATGGCTGGGAAAGGTTTTATGAGGGAACAGAAAAGGATAAACAGGGATGTGGAGAACAAATACAGTTATGACTAATGGTTATTGCTAAAGCTGAGAACTAAGCCTTCAAACTCTTTGCAAAATACATATTATAAAGAAAAACACAGTGCCAATCTACACGCGTCTTAAAATTGTCATTGTTTAAGGCTAATGGCATACGAAAAATGACCTCTGCCAGCAGACAGATGCCTGTCACGCCCATCCAACCTGCCATTGACTCGAATGGCAACACACGATTTCTGTCCACAATCCATCGTTGGTGACAGGTGGTTACCATTAAAGTCAATGGTAGGCAGTATTGATGGGGAAATGCGTTTCTTAACTACCATAAATATGGCAGGGGAGAAAATGTATAGTGTGCCATGAGCCAAGTAGAAATGAGGTTAACTTTGTATCCATGTGAGGTCATAATACATGGCTATAACATGCCTATTAAAATAGGTTTGGTTATTCCTTTCTTATGTCACCAAATAAAGCTCTACATTAATGCACATGCACTGTATGATTTAATTGCCAAAAAGTATTTCAAGTGAGAAGACTCATTAGGATTAGTCTATCCATTACGATTCTCATTTATTGTCCTGTAATCTAACGCTCTGATATTGCCAGTAACATCAACAAGTGGTAATGTCACATATTGTATATATTGTTTGTACTTTTACATATTTGCTAGGGTGGATCTCTGGAATGTAGGACAACACATCTTCAAAGTATTCGCTTAAAATAACACTGCAATTACATAATTCTTAATTTTACAGTAGTTCTTTTTAACAGTTCTGTTATTTTTTTGGATATGCCATTGTTGGAAGAAGCTTAAATTTAAAGAGCAGTGCCTTGCATGTGTTTTGACATGGCAACACTGCAGTATATAATGGTGTGATTGAAATTTTGGTCTGTTTTGTTACACTTTATTGGGTTTATGTAATAAAAGACACTGTTTGGCCAGGTGCAGGAACTTAGTGTAACATACAATAAGCAGGTAGCATTTACTGGTCACTTGTTTAAAAAGCATGTATCTTTAAAACAGGTTACTGCACCTGGGCAAAGTCAGAGCCTTTAATTACTTAAGGGAATGTTTACACTAATGACCCTCAGCTTCTACCTCCAGGCTATTCTGGCTGCTAGGAACAGTATAATACTAATAATAAATAGCTTATACCATTCACAGATGCCTTTCTAGAAGGCGTTAAGGGTCAGTACAACAGATTAATGTATGCAATATGCCCAAAACCTTTCTTTCTACAACACAAAATTGATACAATACAGCAATGTGGTATGTAACATCCAACTAAGCTGAATATACAAAATACTCAGCCTGCCTGCCCCATTTTTGTGTGGTTAGTATAAACTATGGAAACATAACAGAAGATAAGGAGAAGAGTTTAATGAAGTAATAGGGTCAAGAGTGTAGCCCCAGGGCTTATGATTAATGGATACCTTTTTTTAAAAAAACAAAGACCACAATGTTTACATCATTTAACTAGTCATGTTGAGTATAAAGCCTTGGTATTTCCTGGAAAAACTTGGATTAATACAATACTGTAATATATAGACTACCAAAATTAAACTTAACTTGAAAAACATAGTAAAAACAACCGTGGAACGGATTAGTATTATTAATACCAAATGTTAAACCCCTAACATTACCCCTTACCTGATACCCCAGGCTGGTGCTCCTGTTAGCAGAATATATCGCTTTTTCTTTTTTCATACTCAATGGACTCATGAAAAATACTTTTTTTTGCTTAAAGTTGGACTTTTCACTATACTGTGCATTAGCACCTGGCGAGATGAAAGTAGCAGGAAGAAGAACGCTCCATGATGCTTTCTCAGAAGTACCCAGGGCCGGTGCAGTTTTCTGCTAACAGGGGCATCAAGTAAGTGATTATAATTACTGTGAATTCACTTTTCCTTCTCTTTTAAAGGGCATCACTTTACAGACATTTTCTAGTACAAATCTACTCAAGTGAAATTGACAATAATTACTGTAAAAGTATTTTGGTTTTATTCAGTAATTTGCATAAACAGTTCCAAAAAATAGTGGAAACTACAAAACACAAACACTTTCACTATAACCATAACAGAAAAAGAAATACACTAAGAATACAATAACCAAGTTAAGATCACAAGGAAAAGTGTCTAACTAAATGAAAGGAAGAATAATACATTATCAACAATGTTTGGAAACAAATACTATCTTTCGATTGTACGCTTAAATAGTTAGAAGGATTTAATCGTTCGATCGAATGATTTTACTTCGATCGTACTATTGCCAAATTCGGTGAAAAATACTTAGACTTCGATATTCTAAGTCAAAGTATTTCAATTCGATGGTCGAATTTCGAAGTATATTTTACTTCGAAATTCGACCCTTGATAAATCTGCCCCTTTATGTAATTAGGTTGAGGTGAAGAGATGCATTGGGGTTTTATCTAAGGGATACTGGACTGTAAAACATAAGGTTTTACAAGAGTTAGAAGTTCATTCATTTCACATTGTTCTAGTCATGACAGTTATGTGGGGGTAATGAAAATTGCAAATGTTATTAATATTAAATTGAGACTATGATGAAAAAAAGTTTGAACGGGTAGTGTAATCAAGAAAAGTGTTCCCTGGTGGGCAGGTAAAACACTGAGTCAACAGAAGAAAAATAAATAAATAATTAGGTGCCTCCCCCCATGTGTCCCGTCCTATTAAATGTTTTTTTTTTTTTGCACAAGCTGGCTGTGCAGGACACGCTGCCGTCCTTTTGGCTTTGGAAATGACATGGGGGGGTGGCGGTGGGTAAAAATCGCAGGTGATGCACCCAAAGAGTCCACTGACGAATAATCTGTCCCAAACCTGAGAGAGTGTTTCCTTTCTTTCAGTAGCTACCTGCACTAAACTATATTTGAACTTGTTCTCTTGCTGGATTCGAAACTGAAGTTTGTACAGTAAATCAACATGGAATGTTTACTGTTGCAGTATATGGAGAACAGCACAGAGTTACTATAGGCTTTTGCCAAAATCTAAAGAATGAGATTTGTAAAATAACATATACCTTTAAACATACCTGATAGAACAATAAATAGAATTCATCAGACAGAATGTTTATTCATTACTTCAAGTTATGTGCGAAAAAGAACAAACTAAATATTGTAACTGATTCAATGGATTATAATTTTTTTTTATAAAATGGCATGACATTATTATTCCTTTTATCTTCAGTTCAGCAAGTTCTGATACGCAGGCAAGACCGGTGCTCTTAAAATTCAAAATACACTTATAAGTATTTGGCAAAGTTTAGTCTTTAATTATTGCAAACTCCCAGACTACTTAGTGCAAAAGAGTCATAACTTATCCCACGTGTTCTTAAAGAAGGAAATGAAATTTCATCTCTCCACTCTCTCAGCAATCCTTCAATAGATAAACTAATGTTAAATGTGTTATTTCTATTATACTTTTTTATTAACATACGCTACACTCACATGTTTAAGGGACAGTGTTCTATTACATTTCCCCATATTAAATATTCATATTTCATTGTGTGAATATGTGTTATTAAATATAACATGTTTTCATAAAGTTACACATTTTAAAACTGTGATGGAGAGGTTTCCTTAGCCTCATTGTCTTGTTTTACTTATCCTGATAGTTAATCTTGGAATCAAAATTCAGCTGGTCTTGATTTCAGACTAAAACTAGCATTTGCGTTTGGACAGGCACGTGCACGCACACTCAAGCGAAGGGGGGCCAAAGAGATGACAAGGACAGGGGCCAGGTAAGTTGCAGAGCACCAGGCACCTCCGAATATATTTTGTGGGGGCCCTGGGCAAAGATGTTACACTGCTGATAAAACTACTTAGTGGATGAAAAGATAAAGAAAAAAGGTGTGAAAGACCACCAACACAAGCACAAGATCACTGAGGCATGCAAAAGCTTTCATTCGGAGAGCACTTTTGTCTGGAATCTGACTGCACTCTGCACGTCATACTGAATATAAAATCTGGTGTGAGGTGTAGAACACAGCATCAGCAGGCACAAGGCAGCACTATCCTTACCATGTATGTGCCTCCCTATACCCCTGATGAATACAGTGTCAAGAACATGGTAGATTGCACCTATTTTGTGTACTTTACACTCTACTGTGTGGGTAGTACATTAAAGATTATATAACACATAGTTACATAGTTAAATCGGGGCTGAAAAAAAGACAAAGTACATCAAGTTCAACCCCTCCAAATGAAAACCCAGCATCCATACACAAACCCTTACATAAATTATATATACCCATATCTATTCTAACTATAAAATTTAGTATCACAATAGCTTTTGATATTATGTCTATCCAAGAAATCATCCAAGCCATTCTTAAAGGCATTAACAGAATCAGCCATCACAACATCACCCGGCAGTGCATTCCACAACCTCACTGACCTTACTGTAAAGTACCACCTACGTTGCTTCAAATGAAAGTGCTTTTCTTCTAGTCTGAAGGGGTGGCTTCTGGTACTGTGACTCTCTTTATGGGTAAAAAGGTCCCCTGCTATTTGTCTAAAATGTCCTGTAATGTACTTGTAAAGTGTAATCATGTCCCCTCGCAAGCTCCTTTTTTCCAGAGAAAACAACCCCAACCTTGACAGTCTACCCTCATAATTTAAGTCTTCCATCCCTCCAACCAGTTTAGTTGCACTTCTCTGCACTCTCTCCAGCTCATTTATATCATTCTTAAGGACTGAGTCCAAAACTGCACTGCCTTACCAGGGACCTATAAAGAGGCATAATTATGTTTTAATCCCTTGAGTTAATGCCCTTTTTTATGCAAGACAGAACTTTATTTGCTTTAGTAGCCATAGAATTAGACAATTGTTATCAAAATTGTTATCATCATTGAACCTAATTTTCCAGTTTGCTGCCCAGTTTCCCAACTTAGACAAATCACTCTGCAAAGTGGCAGCATCCTGCAAGGAACCTATAGTTCTGGACAATTTAGTATCATCTGCAAAAATAGAAACAACTCTGGTCCAATTAGAAAATGTTACATTTACTACCACTCTTTGTAGTCTATCTTTTAGCCAGTTCTCTATCCAGTTACAAATACTGTTAAAGGCCAACATTCCTTAATTTAACCAGTAACATTATGAGGCAGATTTACTAAGCTCGAGTGAATAGTTCGAATGCAAAAATATTCGAATTTTGAAGTAGCTTTTTGGG
Organism: Xenopus laevis; assembly: GCF_017654675.1. Classification (NCBI taxonomy): domain Eukaryota; kingdom Metazoa; phylum Chordata; class Amphibia; order Anura; family Pipidae; genus Xenopus; species Xenopus laevis. The sequence continues at coordinate 53,005,588 of NC_054379.1, read as the reverse complement.
TACTTCGACCATCGTATTGGTCAAATCTGATCGAATTCGATCGAATCGAATGATTCAAAGTAAAAAATTGTTTGACCATTTGATAATCGAAGTACTGTCTCTTTAAAAAATCCTTCGACTCAATACTTCGCCAAATAAAAGCTACCGAATTGAATGTTAGCCTATGGGGACGTTGTGTCGATTCTAAGGATTCCTTTTTTCGATCGAACGATTTTTATTCGATCAAACCTTTTGCACTGAAATCCTTCAAAATCGATATTCAAAGGATTTTACTTCGAGGGACGAATTCGAGGGTTTTTTAACCCTCGAAATTCGACCCTTGATAAATCTGCCCCCTATGTGTGGCACTGTATCAAACGCTTTAGCAAAGTCTAAGTAAATCACATCCACTGCCATCTCAGAATCGAGGTCCCTACTTACCTTCTCATAAAAAGAAAATAAGTTAGTCTGGCAAGATCTATTATGCATAAAACCATGCTGGCACAAACTCATAGTATTGTGATTTGTTATGGAGTCCAGTATCTAATCCTTTATTAACCCTTCGAAAAGCTTTCCTACCACTGATGTCAGAGTAACTTGCTATAGTTTTGAGGCTTAAACGGGATCTCTTTTTGAATAGCGGCACCACATTAGCAATTCACCAGTCCCTCGGCACTATACCAGACCTCAAAGAATCCTAAAAAATTAAGTAAAGAGGATTGGCAATCACAGAGCTAAGCTCGCTAAGTACCCTGGGATGAATACCATCTGGCCCCGGACCTTTGTTTATCTTAACATGTTCTAGTCTCTTTTGAATGTCCTTGTGTGTGAACCATGCATCACTAGTTGCACTACCTGAACTGGGACCATCAAGAAGGAAACCTTCATTAACTGGTTCCTCATTCGTGTAGACAGATGAAAGATATCAACCAGCTAACCCCCCTCTGATATTAAATGTCCCACCCCTTCCTGCTTCATTTTTTTACTATTAACATATTTAAAAAATAATTTTGGATATTGCTTGCTGCAATATCCTTTTCTATACAAATTTTAGCTTGCATTATAGCTTTTTAAAATGATTTATTGGCCTTCTTGTACCTTATAAATGATTTGGCTGTCCCAGTGAAAGCCTTAAAAGCACGCCTTTTCTTACACACCTCAACACCAACACTTCTATTGAACCAAAAAGATTTTGCTTTGCAACGACGTTCCTTGCTTACAAGGGGAATATACTGACAAGTATATTTATTAAGCAGCATTTTAGACTTCCAATTTTTGTTCTGTGTTAAACCCTGTGAAAAGCATTTCCCACTTAATATGTTTCAGAGATGCCCTTATAGAATTGCTTCTGCAACAGAATCTCAAAGGAGACCATGTTATCATCACTATTCCCTAAATGCTCACCCACGCAAATGTTAGAGATGAGTTTAGTATTATTAGTTATTACAAGGTCCAAAAGAGAGTTATTCCTAGTAGGTTCTTGAATGAGCTGGAATAAAAAGTTGTCATTCAGCATATTTACAAACCTACTAACTTTTTCTGTCTTGGCAACCCCATTGCCCCAGTCAATGTCTGGATAATTGACGCTTCTATCTGCAAAAGTAGCTGGGCTTCATACTCATTACTTATACAAGGTGGTTTATGGCATACACCAATGATAATTCTCTTTGTAACCTTATGCCCAGTCAAAATCTCTACATATAACACACCCCTATAAAAGTGCAAAAAGATACAGTAATTTATTTAAACAATTCTATTTACTGCACAAAACACATTAGGGGTACAATATTTTGTGTTTTTTGCACCATGCCCTGCAAGTAGAAGAGTTCCTGCAGTTCTGCCTTGCAACACTGCTTATTGACGTTGGGGAATTCTGGAGCCACCGCCTCCCAGGAATTGGTGACAATTCCAAAGTTCCCTATAGGCGAATCAGACTTGAGTCAAAAGAATCACAATCAAACATAAATTGCTAGCCCCAATTTGCAATCAATTAGTTATCACACACATCTACAATTGTGTTGGGTACAAGTTGGGTGCAACTCCCCACATGGTCACAATTACGCTGGAATTATGGGAAAATGGTGCATTAAAGCTATAAAACATGGTGTGTTACATCTGAAATTGCACTTTTCACACTGCACTTGGTAAATAAATAAACCTTATATGTTTCTTCAAACAGAACTTGCTTGCTAAAAGGTTTCCACAAATCGTCATCTGGGAGTACTTTGTGGAAATCTGGAATTTTTTGTAGCTTTTGGAGCAGAGAATGTATCAGTAAGTATCCCAAATCATGAAGCGTCTCCTTTATAGTAAAAGTCTCTCTTTATAGTAAATGCACTAAAAGGCTCCGTAAGCCATCTGCTCTCTGACTGGAAACTGTTGAAAGCTGTACTATGTAAGAATCCCTTTGGAAATCCCAAAAACACAGATGGGTTGTTGTTTCTGTGCAGAGAATTAAGTCACTTGGGTATTTGTGTTCAATTGCAATTACCATTTACGAAATTTAGGCAGCTAGAGCAGGACACAGAATACTATGTAACACGTTCCTACCTATTCATATCAAATAGAAGCACGGGTATATATATATATATATATATATATATATATATAGTGTATATGTGGAGGATTTCAAATAACTAAAATACCATTTTAAAAAAAAACAGAAAAACATTAACATTAGCCAGAAAAGTAAATTTTAGGAAAGTTTGCCATTCAAATTGCTTACAGAGGATAACTGTATTATTCAAAGCATCTGTTTCAGTGTTTGATGGTTGGTATGCAAAGGAACTGTGACATTTTCAGACAGAATTATGCTTTTTAGTACTAGACATAAGTGCATATGATTTATAAAAATAAATTAATTCAAATTTTGCAACTGTATAATGATATGTTGTGTCCTGACATTCTGATAACCAAAAGCTTATGTAAAGAAGAACAAATTTAAAGATATATGTAAAAATAGTTCAGAGAGCTACTGTATTTTATAATGCTTGTTGCACTTTATTGACAAGAAAAAGGGGATTTGTATTACTCACTGATAAATCCTTTTCTCTGAGTCCTGTCTAGGCAGCACAGGGACAGATGGGTTAATGCACACTTCCCTTCAGGAGGCAGGATGGCTTTAAAGAAGTGAATTAGTGATGGTCTGCCCCTCAGATCCTCCTCTTACTTGCATTAGCCCCTCCCCTATTAGTTCCGTTTAGCATAGCTGTAGACAATTTTAAATGGTATAGAATTTGGTGTTTATGTTTGTTTTTGTTGGATGTCTTTTTTTTTTTTTTGTGGGTGGGGCTGATGGGTTAGTCCCAAAGCATAGAAGAAGGGTGGGCAGTGAATATAGAGAGAAAAAACGTACAGGAGTACAAAACAGAAGTTAGTTACTAAGGTGCTCTAACATGGCAGTGACTGGCAGGTCAATAACTGTTTCAAGAAATAACTGTCTGAAGAACCTTGCGACCGAATGCTGCGTCTGAAGATGAGAAAACATTGAACTTGTAAAACTTTGTGAACGTGTGGAGTGACGATCAAGTGGCCGCTTTGCATAACTGTTCTGCCGATGCCTCATTAGATAAGGCCCAGGACATGCTAAGTGCACGTGTGGAATGAGCTGTGACCTTGAAAGGAACAGTCTGTCCCTGCATTTGGTATACCTTGGTGATAGTAAGTTTGATCCACCTGGCAATGGTGTGTTTGGATGCTTTTGCAACTTTGCGTGAGGATCCATAAAGAACAAAAAGTGCATCGGTCTTCCTAAACTCTGTAGTTCTGTGAATGTAGAACTTCAGCGCTCGAGCCACATCTAGGGTGTGAAGACTGCGTTCAGTCTCCGTCTGAGGTTTTGGGCATAGGGAGGGCAACACTATCTCCTGGTTTATGTGAAAAGCAGAATTGACTTTTGGTAGGAACGTTGGTACGGTACGTAGAACTACCTTGTCTTGGTGGAAAATGCAAAAAGGTGGTTTATGACTCAATGCCCCCAATTCGGATACCCTGCGGGCCGAGGCAATTGCAACCAAAAAGACGACCTTCAATGTTAATAGTTGTAGGCTGGTAGTGGCCAGTGGTTCGAATGGCTTCGTTTGCAGTACTTTGAGTATGAGGTTGAGGTCCCATGGAGGCGTGGGCTGTCGAAAAGGTGGATTTATGTGGGATGCCGCTTGTAAAAAAGTTTTAACTTCTTGCTGAAAAGCCACAGGGGTTTGAAAAAACAGCGACAGTGCGGACACCTGGACTTTGAGAGAATTGACACCCAACCCTTTATCTAGTCCTGCTTGTAGAAATTCGAGTAGAATAGGTAACCTGCAGGTGGAGTGAGACAACGATTGATTTTGGCACCAAGTCATAAACGTGCGCCAAATACGGTAGTAAGATGATGCCGTTGTCGTCTTGCGAGCTTGCAAAAGAGTTTTTGTCACTCTGTCTGAGAATCCCTTACGCTTCCAGATGGTGCTCTCAAGAGCCATGCCGTTAGTGAGAGTTTTAGGTTGGGATGTCTGTACTGGTCCTGGAGAAGCAGGTCTTCCCTTAGAGGTAGATGCCATGGTGGTGCGATCGACAGATTTAGAAGATCCGAGAACCAGGCTCTTCTGGGCCAATATGGTATGATCACAATGGCCGTGGTGTTGAACATACGCAGTCGACGTAGAATCGGATGAATCATGGGAATTGGTGGAAAAATGTAAACTTTGTCGAACGTCCATGGCGTTACCATTGCATCTAACGCAACTGCCTGATGGTCCCGGTACCTGGAGCAGTATCTGGGAATCTGATGATTGAAGCGTGACGCCATTAAATCTATTTGTGGGTTTCCCCATCTTGCAGTGATCTGGCGAAAAACTTCCGGATGGAGGGACCATTCCCCTGGATCCAAAAAATTACGACTTAGGAGATCTGCCTCCCAGTTGAGTTGTCCGGGTATGTAGATGGCTGACAGGATGCAAGCATGGTTTTCTGCCCATTTCAGTTCCCGCTGAGCTTCCTGCCATGCTGCCACACTTCACGTGCCCCCTTGATGATTGACATAGGCAACTGCTGTGGCATTGTCGGATTGTATTTTTATCGGGCGGTGCTCGAACAGGTGAGACCAGTGTGATAGAGACAGGTAGATTGCCCTGATTTCGAGGACATTGATGTGTAGTTTCTTCTCTGGTGGTGTCCATTTGCCTTGGACTTTGAGATGAGAATTCTAGTTGGAGGTAGCGCATGTGAAATCGGGCATATGGTATGAGCTCTATGGAGGCCGTCATAAGCCATAGAAGGTGCATGGTTCCTCTTGCTGACAGTTGTCTGTGAGTTATAGCATAATTCGTGGCTGCCGTCAGTTTCCTTATTTTTTGATCTGTGAGGGACACTGTGTATGTTCTGGAGTCGAATTGTGCTCCTAGGAAAATGATCGTTTGAGAAGGGCTTAACACGCTCTTTGTGTGGTTTATTATCCAGCCATGATCTCGTAAAATTTGGAGGCACTGTTGAGTGTTGGAGGTGGCTGTTGCGAGCGATGGTGATCTTAGGAGAAGATCATCGAGGTAAGGTAGAATGTACAGTTGTTGGAGTCTCATATATGCTACTAGAGCTGCCATGATTTTCGTAAATACTCTTGGCGCTGTGGCGAGTCCGAAAGGTAGCGCTTAGAATTGGTAGTAGCCACCGAGTATTGTGAATCGCAGAAACTTTTGGTAATCTCTGTGGATTGGGATGTGCAGGTATGCATTGGTGAGATCTATGGATGTGAAAAAGTCTCCTTTTTCCACATTGTTGATCACAGACCTGTGGGATTCCATTTTGAATGTTGGTATGTGAAGATACCTGTTCAGAGCTTTTAGGTCTAATACCGGTCTGACTTTTCCCTCTTTTTTGGGCACTAGGAAAAGGTTTGAATAAAACCCGTGTCTCCTTTCTTGCAGTGGTACCGGTAAGATGGCTTTGGTGGCCAGCATGTCCCCTAAGACCTTTTGTAGTGCCACTCGTGCTGCCGCTGAAATTGGCGGTCTGGAACGCATAAATCTGTGAGGGGGTGATGCTGTGAACTGCATTTTGTATCCCTCTGAAATTACTTTGTATACCCACTTGTCTGGAGTGGTACGAATCCACACTCCTTTGAACAGAGAAAGGCGTCCCCCTACCGCTGTTTCCCTGTCCGTAGGAGAGTTATCTTCATTGATCTTGTGCTTTGTCTGGCGCTCCTTTGAAGGAATGCTTTTGGTAGGACCAATTCGGTCTCTTGGTGGTCCGAAATCCCTTGGAGGTGCTTGGGTAGTTGTTTTGATATGTGTTCTGATATGAGTTTTGATTTTGGGAACGCTGAAGCATTCTGCGGCCGAAGGAAGATGTCCGAAAGGACCGTTTTTGTGGTGGGAAGGGTGATTTGCCCTTCCTGTCTTGTGGGAGGAAGTTACTCTTACCTCCTGTGATTTTGGAAATGAGTGAATCTAACTCGGGTCCAAATAACGAAGTTCCTTTAAATGGTAGGGCTACCAAGTTTTTCTTGGATGCTGGGTCTGCATTCCATGTTTTCATCCATAAGGATCGTCTAGCTGCGATGGATAGAGCTGATGATCTAGCTAATAATTGAAGAATGTCCATGGAAGAATCGCAGAGAAAATGTACAGCATTGGTAACTTTCGATAAATGGGAGTGCATGTCAAAATCTGGATTGTCCGTTGCAGTTAACGCTTCCTCCAACCAGGGTACTAAAGTGCGTGTTACACAGGCTGAAGCTACTGTGGGTTTAAAGGCTGATGTCGTACATGAGAAGATGTGTTTCATTATGTTTTCCGCTTTTCTGTCCATTGGGTCTTTAAAAGATGTTCCATCTTCTAGTGGGATGGTAGTTTCTTTTGCTAGACGTGCGACTGGTGCGTCTACTTTTGGGACAGTGTCCCATTTCTCCCTTTGAGAAGTTTCAATAGGATATAAAGTGTCCAATCTCTTATCCTTGGAGAAGCGTTTATCTGGGTTAGCCCATTCTTTTTGAATGGTTTCAGTAATTGTACTGTGTACAGGAAAACTCCTTTGTTTCTTATGAGTAGAGCCGAACAGCTTATCTAAGGTTTGGATTTCTTTGTGTTCTTCTTGAATGCCTAAGGAATGGAACATGTCGGATAGAAGGGCATTGACCGCTTCTGTCTGTGACTTATGAGAGCGTTCAGCGGCCGGTGATTGTTCTGAAACTTCGTCTTCCCAGTCACTATCTGCTTCTTGCAGGATCCCCTCCTCTTCAGAGTATATGTCCTGTGAATGGTCAGGTCGACTTGGTGAAGGAGGACCAGAAGTGGCTGAGGTCATGTGTACCCTGTCCTGGGTGTGTTGAATTGTATGCATAGATGCCAATTTATCAATGGATGCAGTCATGCCTAGGATTGATGACTGAAAAGCTTGAAGCCAGTCCGGAATCTGTTTTGGTGGATTACTACTGGACTCCCCAGTAGCTACTGGCTGTTCTGAGTCAGCTGAGGGTTTACGCTTCTTAGAAGTTTGCTCTATGTCCTTAGTGCGTTTATAAGACCTTTTGGCTGTTGCGCCATTGGATTCTTTGGTTTTGGACACTTCTGCATTATCTGTGAGTGAAGTTAGGGATTTTGACTGCTCAGATGCCATGTTAGGCCATAGAGTTAGGAAAAAATAGGTATAAGTGCAGAAAATAAGTGCCCCAGAAAAATATTTTTCCCAATTAAAATGATTGTGGGGTATACCCCTTGTTCCGTAGCTATGAGAACTAATAGGAGCAGGGGCTATCCGTTGAGGCTGCGTGTCCTGGAAAATAAAATATCACGTAGTGAGGATTGCCCACCATCCCATCAATCTGTGGCCTTTGTCAGAAAGAAAAAGGCTACCTACCCGATGTAGACGGTAACAGTAGCGCCGACTAAGGAATCGTCATCTCCTAGACAGCGATCACGCTGAGCAGCGTTCCTGTGCGTGTGTGGATGGCATATGTCTTTGCCGTTGTGCGCATTAGCTGCTGTGACTTCCTGTCGGCAAAGCGGAAGCGCGCTCCGGCTTGAGGCGCGCCAAATGTGATGGTGCGAAATTCAAACACAGGTGAACACATCCTGTGGACTCTTGGATGCGACAGCGCTAAGGCAAACCGTTTTGGTAGTGGATAATGGCAGCGCTACAGCATGCCTAAAACCAGCGGCAGAGAGTAAGACAGCGCTGCAGCATGTCTGAAAAACCACTCTGCGAGGGTTATTCTCTGGCTTACCATGCAGCGCTGTAGCATGCTTTAGTAAGTGTAGCCGAGATGGGTATAAAAAAACCTTCTGAGGCACTGAGGTTTGTTCTGAAAAACCTAATAAAAATAAAACTAAAAGAAAGTAAAATAAAGTAAAAATAAAATGATGTTTGGAGAGCCGAGCTCTCCCATATCCTACCTCCTGGGAGCAGGATGGCAAAAAACTAATAGGGGAGGGGCTAATGCAAGGAAGAGGAGGATCTGAGGGGCAGACCATCACTAATTCACTTCTTTAAAGCCATCCTGCCTCCTGAAGGGAAGTGTGCATTAACCCATCTGTCCCTGTGCTGCCAAAGGACTCCCGGAGAAATAGGGATTAACTGCTCTGATGCATGCACATCTTTTTTGGGCTTACGTTATAAATTTTGATAAATTTTTTATGGTATTTTACATTTCAACATACTCAGATAGTAATCCTATTAATTAAGAAAATTATCAACTTGACTGTTCCATTTATCTCATTATGTTATATAAATAAACATAGTATAAATCTCATATTGACAGAACTATTATATGACTTGATTGCCCTGTGAGTAAAATTGCAACACTTCAAGGTTTATTAACTAAGCCACATAATATATGGAATGCCATGATGGGCTTGTGACATGGATACTGTGCATCATGAGTCATTGAATGTCTGTAATATGTAGGCAAAGTGGCACAGATATTACAGTGTCCCTATAGTTTGTACACGTAAGATTAAAAAGGGACTAACTCCCTCTTTTGAAAACATTCTCCATAATAAGAAAAAGGACCCCTCCCAACAGGTTACAGTAGTCTTCTTTTTATACATGATGGGGATTGGAAGTTTAAATTAAGAATATCAACAGCTAAAACATTGGTGACTTCTCTCACTTTACCAAAAAGAAGTTCTTGATTCACTCTTATGAAATAATACGGTTATTCCAAGTCTGAGCTGAAGAAAAAATGTCAGCGAAATGTTGATCAAGGAGGAAAGTCTTTTTTGCAGTAAAAATTGTTAAAATTCCAACATATCAGGGAGTGTTATTTTCCAACTGACCAATTTCTTTGACAATTTATAATATATTAATGCACTGATTCCTGAAATTGATAAACACTAATTTGCATAATTTTAGAAAAGAATGCATCATCTGTAAAAAAACATGATTGTATTCAGGTGTCCAGGGCTTTGAAGCCACATGACTTTAATGATTTAGATTTATCATGGCTGAACACCAAAATTCAGAATTCACACCAAACAACAGAATTCACAGATATGAATGCTGATTTGGAGCATCCCTATTATAAATAGGATATATAGGAACAAAACTGTATTTGAAATAGTCTATATTAATAATTTATACCTTTTTTAAAATCTTTCGCTGCAAATACCACAGTCTCAGAATTGTTCAAATTCCTTTTCTTCTAAGTAGAATTTTCAAAATTTATAAATTGAAAAAATACCAAAATGCTAATTTAAAAAGTAGAATTAAACCTTGTGAGCTTCCATAAAATCTTCATGAAACTCCAGGGCATTTCAGAAATAAAAAAATCAAACAAACTTCTATAGACGTCAGTGGGAGGTGTGTCATTTTAAACATCCAAGCTAAAGTTCACTTTTGAGATAACATTTAGTATGATGTTGAGAGTGATATTCAATTTTTTATTATTTGGTTTTTGAAGTTATTTAGCCTTTTATTCAACAGCTCTCCATTTAGCAATTTCAGTAATCTAGTTGCTAGAGTCCAAATTACCCTAGCAACCATGCACTGATTTGAATAAGAGACTGGAATATGAATAGGAGAGGGTAATAAAAAGTAGCAATAACAATACATTTGTAGACTTACTGAGCATTTGTTTTTAGTTGGGGTCAGTGACCCTAATTTGAAAGCTGGAAAGAATCAGAAAAAGAAGGCAAATAATTCAAAAACCAATCAAAAAATAAATAATGAAGGCCAATTGAAAAGTTGCTTAGAATTGGTCATTCTTGTGATTTTTTTGTGTTATATTAGGCTTTTTAAAAAATCACAAATTTTTCGGAATTTATTAAACCCCGAGAGCTAAAAAGCCCGAATATAAAAAAACACGGCATCTCAAACCTGTCGAGGTTGCATCAAGGTCAGTGGGAACAGCCCCATTGATTTTTGATTGTGTCGGGGGTTTCGGGCAATTTCACGATGTTTTTGGAGATTTTCTCGCAAAGATAATTTTCGGGAAAATGTAATAATAAATAAACGTTAAAAAACCCGAGTGGGTTAGATCGGAGTTTGTAGCAGCCGGTACTGAGATAAATTCGGACCTTGATAAATAACCCCCCAAAAGTAGCTTTTTATTCAGCAGCTCTACAGTTAGCAATTTCAGTAATCTGGTTGCTACAGTCCAAATTACCCTAGCAACCATGCATTGATTCGAATAAGAGACTGGAATATGAATAGAAGAGGGCCTGAATAGAAAGATGAGATTTGTTTTTAGATGGGGTCAGTAAACCCATTTGAAAGCTGGAAAAAATTGCAGTTGCAGAAAAAACTTGATGAGTTTTAAAAATACTTTTAAAAAAGTATTATTGTGTATTGATGTATTATTGTGTATTGATGTATTATCTACCTCTCAGTGTCTTCTATAATGTCAAATAAAACTATAACACAGCTTTCACTATTAGTCAAGCAGAATAATAAAACTATAACACAGCTTTCACTATTAGTCAAGATCAACATTTAGACTTTCCTATTTACATTTTATTTTCATCAAGCAAATGACACAAAGCCTAATTCATAGTCAACCGAAATGACTTACGCATACTTAACTATTGTTTGAAATAAAGTTCATTGGCCCCGAATGGAAGTAATAATCAGGTAGGAAACACTTAATGAGCAACTACATTTTTATCATATCAGGAACTCATTAGGTGAATGACTGCTGCTTACTCAGTGCACAATAATCATATGCTAATTTCAGTATAATACACCTGATTAATACCAGGGAGTAGGGACATTCTTTATTTTTTCAGTTTATCTGTCAATATTTAAAATGCATGTTAAGTAGATTTCTCAACATTGTTCTGCAGTAGTTCAAACATTACTGAATATTTAATAACAAGTAGAATTATTTTGATGTCTTCAGATACGCTTTGTTCATGCTAACAGCTTTGGGAATATGTATAAATAAGATAGAAAAAATGTCTAATTTGTTGTTGTTTTTCTAGACCGTGGGAAGAATTTGAAGCATAATTTGTTATATTTTGCATTGTTGGTCTAGTACAGGGGTGTCCAATCTTTTGACTTCCCTGGGCCGCATTGGAAAAAGAAAAATTGTCCGGGGGCCACACATGAAATACACAAACACTTTTGATTTGTAAAAGTAAAGAAAATACACAGAAAAGAACTGCAATGCCAGTTGGATAACAAGATGGAGCTATACACTGGAATATGGGGTATCTGGATATTAAATAGACTTATTATTATATTATTATTATGACTTTTCCTCTGGAACTGAGAGTTTCAAGCTGGGCCGCATTCATATCCATCCTGGGCCGCATGTGGCCCTCGGGCCGCAGTTTGGACACCCCTGGTCTAGTACATCAATTTTAATGTATTTATGATGCTTTGAACATCAAAAATCAAATATTATTAACAAGTTTAGTTATTTTATTGAACTTGGAGTTAAAAAATGGTCTGATGTCTTTGGAGGCGTAGCCAACCAAACTGGGGGTATAAATTGAACTACAAATAACATGGGACAGTAAAACCCAATCTGTTCTCTACATTCAGGTGTCACGTGGACCACAAGTTGTCATGAGACTCTTATCTTCTGTTTCTGCTGACATGCCAGAAACAGTAAAATGTTTTAGGGGCATGCTTAAGTCCCTGTCAGCAATGTAGTGTCTATGCTATGTGGCATGGAAAGGACTAAAAAAACATGTTGTGCTATAAATGAGACATAATTATGTTCTTTGCTATGCTCCAGAATATTATGTTGCAACATGAGATGTTAGCATAAATTGTATATGACTGGAAGCTTGTGATCTCAGGACACCCTGCTACTTGCAACAGTGGGATGAAGGTGTGCGATAGTGGATTTTATAGATACAAATTGTCATCATCAGTCAGTCTTAATTACAACACATTTAATAAAGCAAATTTCTGTGTTCAACACCATTGAGGAGACACCTGATGGTGTGGTTAAAACATCAAAATGGCAACTGATTAATAGTGTTGCAATTAGCACTGGTGTGCTGATGACAATATACTGTATATCTATTGGCTACATACTTCGCTTGTAAACTCAGCAAAAGAGGAGAACTCCAAGTGTAATATAAAAATTTGTTTATAAAAAAAAAAAAGTTAAAAATGTACTTACATCAAAGTGCATGAATAAAACTTATACTCAACAGCTGAAAATCCCCTTCAGCCTTAACATGTTTTGCTCAGTGCTTTTTCAGGAGAACAAGGGGTACTACTGTACATCAATACAACACTTTATATAGCAATCCATTTAGTTCTTAAAGATGAGTAATTACATGTTTAACTATTGGAAGATCTTTAATTCACATCTTAAATAGATATACTGTACATTCACAATTATACAAATACTTCATTTGTTAGTGAATAAAACATTTCCATGTACTTTTTTTTAAAAAAAGGTGCCAATTATATGGCCACATTAAAAAAGTACAAGCTTTACTATATCTGCACTTGTGATTCCCCAAAGAAACACAGATTGGACTGATTTCTGTGGTACTTACCATTTCAAACTAGGGGCAAGAATGTTCTTGATAGTTTTGCCTTTTGTAAAAATGATACTTGGTTTTGATTGTAAAATCCTACTAATCAGCAGTAAGAAAACGCCAGTGCTTGTTCAAAATTCTTCAAAATTGAATTGGCAGCAGTAGTATAGCATGTAATAAAAAAGGGAAACTCTCCGTTTTGTTCTTGCTCCTGGGCCGCAAGAGGGAGCTACTTCATCTCATTTTGGCTTTGGCCATAGCGGCAAGAACTACAGATGGATCATAACTCTTGTTATCAAACTTGATAGCAAGGTCCTCTGTCTGTTTCTCGAAATCTGCAACTGTACTACAGTTCCTCCTCAGCCACAAGAATTGGCCATAAGGGATATTGTTAATACAATGGGAAGGATGCATGCTTTTATGATGTAGATAGGAGTTAACACTCACAGATTTAAAATATGTCCATGTATTGAGTTTATCACTATCCACAAAAATCTCAAGACCAAAAATGTTTAAACTCATTCCTATTCAGATTATTCACAAAGGAAATCAAGTCTTCCTTCCTCCCCTTCCAGATCAGTACAATGTTGTCAGTATAGCGACACCATAAAACCTACCGTGGATCAACTCCATTAACAAACTGATATTCCCAAAAGCCCAGAGATTTGCAAAACTTGGAGCAAAGGTACTTCCCATTGCCAAACCAACCATTTGTTTAAAATATTGATTATTAAAAACAAAGTACTTGTGAGAGAGGATAACCTGATAGCATCCAATACAAACTCCTGCTGAGAGACTAATCACTAGATTGATTTAAAAAGAACGTAACAGCCTATACATCTATATAGCGATTGGACATCCAAATACACTAAAATCATGTCCTCTTCCCATTCAGAATCCTCCAAAATACCTAAAACTGATGTATCCTTCAGATAAGATGGCAGCCCCATTACTAATGATTGCCGAAAATGATCAATAAAAACAGATAAATGTGAGGTCACTGAATTTATACCTGGCACAATCGGTTGGCCATGAGGGTCCAACAAAAGCTTATGAATCTTAGGGAGATGGTACAGAAATGGTACTTGTAGAAGAAACTTAGGGGCAGATCAGATTAAAGGGCGAATTGTCGCCAGCGACCGCTTCGCACCCATCGCTACACTTCACCAGGCACAAATGCGCTCAGACTATGCTAATTCACTAAAATGCAGTGTTTCGCCGTGGGCGCTGAACGCTGGCAACGTTTCATTATCTTTACTTTGGCAATGCAAGCATTTCATAGTGAAGATGTGATAGCGTTCATTTCTGCCTAGCGAAACTTCGCTAGGGATCTTGCTTTCAGGTCAAGAAATTTAAAGTTGTATGGACATCTTTATGTTAAATGTTGATGCATATACTTACAAATTACACTTTTTAAAACACATGTCCAGGGAACCTTAATAAAGACAATAGAGTTATTCTAATGTCCTACACATGTGGCCACTATAAAATTAATGTTCCATATGTTTGCACATGTATGGGGAAAACCAGTTACCCAAAAAAAGTTCAAGTTAGGTCTTTTGCAGGCAATCAGACTGAAAAAAGGAAAAGATGTCAGCGTTTTATAATTGTATAGGTGTAGTACCCTCCTGAGGAAGAGCTATTGGGTGCAAAACATGTTGAGGCTGAAGGGGATTTTCAGATGTTGATGAGTCCTTTATTCATTCGCTTTGATGTGTGTAACTAAACACATTTTTACATTACTACACTTGGAGGGCGCCTCTTTTGCTGTTTTTTGGTTTCTACCATTGTGGATTGGAAAGAGGTGATATGGCGAATGTAGCAGCTCACTATCCAGAAGTGTGGCATTGCTTTGCTGTAAGGCACTTGTCAGGCGATGTTGAGGCTTCAGGCTTTGCTATATTTTGCTTGTAGTAGAGATAGACAATGGAAGGGAACTCTACATATTGAGAATGGATCTTAACATCTCTGACTTTGTATTTGCAAGTAAAATAGACAAGGATGAGTTAAGATATTTCAGCATGGAGGTAGCAATTTATAAAATACTAGAAACAAAATTGATGTGATTTTAGCCACTGATCTAGGGAGAAATTAGATAGCATTTTTGACACTTGGATTAATATATTCAGTGTCTATTTAAAGTTGAACATCACTGAATTGTGCTATTATTCAGTTGCAGAATTTAGGGCTGAATTATTGGTATGTGCATGTTTCTTATTGGTGTTGATCATGTTTCTTGTGTTTTGTTTTTCTCCCAGTCAACAGACCATGAGATGATGCTTATGATGGATATAAAGTTAAAGTAATTAACCCCCCTCAGATAAACTGTACTGACTTTCTACCTACATGCTACAATACCCTATATGTGTGTATAGAGACCCCAGAGACAGTAAACAATCATTGGGGTCACAGGAATGATTATAAGCACAGTAAAATCAAGAGGGTAAAGACAGCACTGTCCAAATGACAATTAAAATTCCAATTAATAAGATCTGCCCATCCTCAAAGTTAGATTATATATTAATCTATATATTAGGAAGTTGAAGGGTTCCTTGAAAAAGTTTTCAGTTACTGTACCTAAACCAGATGTAAGAATTAACTATCCCCTATAGACAGCAGAAACCTGATTTGTGTAATTTTATGGTTAAAATATATGTAAAGTAATTATATAATGTGGATTTCTTGAGCCCAAGATATGCTAGAAACTGAGCGTCTAGTCACTCTAGCTGAGGCATAAATGACAATTGTATCTGTTTGGCTCCACAAGGCCTTATCTCACTTTCCTGCTAATGCTATACATATAGTACATTTTATATCTTACAATTGCTGGTATCTTTCATGAACCCCCCCCCCACCCTTTCAGCTGCATTAAAACTCAGATTAAAAATGTTGAGAGTTCTTTAATATTAGTCATCTTCAGAAGTGATATAAAAGGTGAATTTTAAATACATTTGATATGTGGGTGGAATATTGTTCAATAAATGATGTTCCATTTATCATTACTTCATTTTCATTGCTTGCATTAATTGTCTTGGTTTAATAATGCATTCATTCTGGACTTTCATTTATCCTGGCCTGCCAGAACATTATAATGAATGAACAGCATTAAAATGGAACATTTCTTCATTTTCCATGAAAAGAATCCTTTAAAAGCTGAATAATATATATATATCGAAAATAGACCAGCAACACTGGGGTTTTCTTTTAGAAAAAACGTCTTATTGTATGCATAACCAACGTGACGTTTTGGTCCCCACTGGGACTTTTTTCCTTGAAAAAACCTTAAAAAAGGTCCCAGTGGGGACCGAAATGTCACGTCGTTTATGCATACAATAACACGTTTTTTTCTGAAACAAAACCCCAGTTTTGCTGGTCTTTTTTGATATAAGTATTTATTTACCTTGCACCTGGGTAGTCATTGGAGACAGGGGTGCTGTCCAAACCAACAGTATGTATATAATATAAGAATCTATCTAAGTCCTGAAAAAATGGCTGTATGTTTCCAATAACTAAGGACAAATTGCCTAGCAACGGCATATGTAAGGGTGAGGTATGCAGAAATGCACACACTCACTGCTGCCAGATGTAAGTCCTACAAAACCTTTTCGGAAATCGTTACTTGGGCGCTTAAGATTGCTTGCTAAAAGGGTATTGCATCTAAGGGTAGTTTTACCTTTGCATTTTGCTTGATGTGACTTTTTGGTGTGGCATTTTTCTCTTTCTGATATAAGCCTATAATTTCTGTTATTCCTCTTTTCTAACTACTGTTAGACTTTTAGCTCATACATGAATTATGTCTGCTGCATTATACACGCACATGTCCACTGCATGAACAGTTGCAACCTGTGACATGCCTGCAATGTAAACTTCCTGTGGTCGCTTGGCAACCACTTTTGGCTCAGCAAAGTTGTCGGGGGTGGAAACATATAACTAAAAACCCCATGTTTTGGAAAATGTATGCACTAAAACAGAGGGTCTGGGATTGAGCATGGATCATGGATATTTTGTGTATTTGTACTTTATTGCATATTGATTACAAACAACAAGAAAGAAAGTAGAAAGCATCTGTCTTTTACAGTTGGCCACAAATAGCATCCTTCACTAAAGCACTAGCTCCCAAATGCGGGACAGGTGCTACCTGAATATCAGTAATGGTGAGATATTTGGGGGAATGTATATTTGTTTTAAAAAATAGTTCTGGATGCCCAACATCCAGGATTATGAGAAATCACTGAAATAATGTTTAGTACATGAATATACATGTCTGTTACCTTGTTATGGGCTAATGGAAGCCCTAACCAAATGATAAATCAAGGCTTGAATTAAAAGGTCCAAAAGCACTTTACCAAAGGGTCCAATGTCTAATATCCTAAAATAAATCATTTGGCCATGACTAGTGATGGGCGAATTTGCGAATTTCGCGCGAAATTCGCGAAACGGCGAAAAATTCGCGAAACAGCGCCGGCGTCTCGTTTTTGACGCCGGCGCCCGTTTTTGACGCCGGTGCCCGTTTTTCCGACGCCGGCGCCCGTGTTTGACGAATTTTTTTCGCGAATTTTCGCGGGCGTTTTGCGAATTTTCGCGGGCGTTTTGCGAATTTATTCGCCTGCCGCGAATCGCGCAAATTCGCCGCGAATTCACGCCTGGCGAATAAATTCGCCCATCACTAGCCATGACTTTACCATGCCTCATTACAACCCATACCCACTATCAGCCTCAACTTCCATACTCATCTCTGCCAACCCCACACTTTGAGTAAACAAATCACAAATAACAGTGGGACATTTGGAGGAAATTATGCCATTTTTGAACTCAGTTCAATTTTAACACATTCATGTGGTGTTAATCTCTTGCTCAATGGGAAATCCTATAACTTCTCCTGGTCTATTGACCAGCACATAATCAATTGGTAAACCCTGAAATTAACCAAATGAGCAAATAAAATGCTGCCAATGTGCCCAATACCAGCAGGCAAGTGAGATACTAGGGACATTTTTGAAGATAAGGATCCTCAATGTCATAGTGGATGACTGAATGCTTGATGCCAGCACAGATTTGTGTGAAGATACAGTTTTGCAGTAATATTCCCACTGACATCAAATAAAGTTATGAAATATACATATACAGAAGAAAAATGTGAAGAGGTTGTTTTCTTTGCTCAGCTATCCATGCAATGCAATCACCTGTTTTAAAAATAAACATTCTACAGGCTGAGGTGTTCTTTGTCTTTGCATCCTTAAGCAGTAGCTATTAAATCTCTTAAATAAACAAACACTTTCTAAAGCAGTACTGCCTCAAAGCTTTCTGCTTGTTAAAAATAAGATTTTGCTTAAATTACATATGATACATTTAAAGTAAGATTGTTTTCTTTTATCATTACCCCTCCAACTCCCTCCAGTTTGCTTTAATTAGCATTACTCTGCCACCCGTTGTTTTCAAAATGTCCTTGTGACGTCTTTGCTGAGTGAAGGACTAACGTGCATAAGCTGCAGACTCCTTTTTCATCTTTTTTTCCTCATCTTTTTTTTCTCCATTCCTCCCTTTGCATATTTATACCTTGTTGAGAAGATATCCTTTTTTTGTCATTGGTTCACATTTCAAAGAATGCATGCCTCTTTTGCTTATTTGTAGGAAAGTTTTACGCCAGTTCATTTGCTGAATATAAAGTCAGATTTGACAAACATATGCTGGTATCAATGTATGATATAAATAAGCTGTTATTTGCTAAGAGCCTATCAATGAAAGAAGCCATTCTTTTGCATAGCACAATTTTCTTGAGAATTAACACTAGCGCTTCCCTTGCATTGGGTTTTTTAAACAACGTTTTAAGTAATTTTTTTCCAAAAATTAAGAAGTCACCTCATGAAATAAATTTACAATAGCTTAAAAAATGAACTATATGTCTCTTTTCGACTCAAGGATATGGTATCTTACTGCTGAAACAATGGGGTTGAATAAGATAAATTGCTTCCAAGGTTCTCATTTCATTTTGACGCCATTCAGTTCATTTTTCATGTTTGTCATAACTCTGCACTGTGTTTGTGCTGATATGGCTTGCCTACTGTTATTTTACAGCTTTCATGAAGTTATGAAAAAATAACATTTTTTGTAAAAGAATTTCAGTCCAGGATTTTTGAATATGTACTGTATGATGAAGACTTTGTCCTTAATAGCATTCAAATTAGGCAAGTTTATGATTAAGAGCAATCATAAATGGCACTGGAAAATACAAATAATGAACTCACATTTTGACAAAAGATCCTGTTTGACTTGCTCATTAATTTAAAATGCACAACAATTTATTAAACATCTTCAATGAATACATTGCATATCTGTTTCCCTGGAAGAAAAACTAGATATTGGCAAGGCCTATTTGAGCAGGCTTATTGTACCAGCAAATAACAAATGAGATAAAATAATCACCATAACTGGAAGGGACCAGACCATTACTGTCACATGTTGTGGAGCACCAACACAGAGGCTGGCAGAGTGGGTGTTAGGGTTAAAGTTCTAAAGGGTATCTAAGTGCTTTCATATTATATAGAATTATTATTTCCTGAATTTAATTCTGAGATATGAGAATGAAATGTCCAGAAACTGTAAAGAAACATTGATGCTGTGGTTAAACACTAAGGGGGTTATTTACTAAACTCCGAATGCAAAAATCCCGAAATATATGTTTTGTTTTTTTTAATAAAATCGGACTTTTAATTTTTCGAAATGTATTAAACCCTGATGATGGAATAGTCAGAATCTGAAAATCCGGCATCTCAGACCTGTCGAGGTTGCATATAAGTCAATGGGAGAAGTCCCAATGATTTTTTTGATTTTTTGATGGGCGCTGGGTTTCGTACCCCAAAGTTGTCGGGCAAAAAGCATAAGAAATTGGTTGGAAAAATTGTGAAAAGTCGGGTGAAAAATCTGAAAAATCATGAAAATCTGATTTTCTCCCACAAAATTTTTTTTGTTATGTAATAATACATAAGCATAAAAAACCTGAGTGGATTTTATCAGAGTTTGTAACAGAAAATATTGAGATAAATTCGGACTTTGATTAATAACCCCCTAGGATTTAAAGAATTCTGCCCTGGTATGGGAGAGAGGGGGAAGAAGTTATGAAGTACAAGGACAAGTGTGCTGCAATATATGAAGAAAAGAAAAATGCTGGCTCCTACCACTGCTGCCAAGCTAATCCAACACATCTTTAATATACAATGTTTCAAGGATCGGGAGCCCTGAAATATCCAGTTTGGCCAAACAAAAAATTAATGAATGAAGTAGAACCTACAGCCTCCTTCTGATAAACAGAAGGGATGCTGGACTCCTCAAGCGCATGTTATAAAGGTCTTTTTTTAGCATGATGAACTGGTAGGCTGTAAGATCATTAAACTCAATACAATACCGTTAATACAAAAATGTAAATGTTTTTTTTTTTTGCATAGATTCCACAGATTGAAAGGAAACCATTATAGCCTGCAGAGGTATTTCCCAATATCTCTTAGGGTCACAGTGTAACGCTACGACTCCCGCACCTTATTCTGAATTGGTCCAAAGCAACACATGAAGACTATAATAGTCTCCTTTTAATCTGGAGTATCATGTATGTCTCTGTAACATAAAATACATTTATATATATCTCAAGAAGTTCAGATAGTGTTTAAGCACCTTTTTTAACATAAGCCCAACTTTATGAGCTCATGTCAAAAAGAGGAGTACAATATACCTGTAATGCATGGAGCTCCACATCATGGAAAGATTGCTTAAGCTACAGATTCTAAACCTGTATTTGCAAGCAATATATAAATAGACCAGTATTTCATATACCACTTATTTGGAAAACCCAAAGATGAGATAAACATCTCATACTTGCATATGTATTTTAAAGAATTTGGTTATATAATAGTAACCACCACCTATGACTACACCTGTCTAGCTGTCTACCTGTACATAAAAATCTGGTTCCATCTATTTGGATATGTCACATATTCTAATTAGAACTAGTGAGGGCAGCCACGCCAAGATCCAATGAGCAGCCTGAATAACAACAAAACATGTTTATTTAAAAAGCACTAACTTGTTTGGCCCTCTATAATCACATTATAAAAACAGACAGAGTTTCTCTTTATGTGGTTGAACTAGCATTATATTTAATTTCAAAGAATTAGTTAAACCATATATTTTAATGTTTATAGGTTATTGCTATTTAAATGTTTGTTATTTCATTAAACATGTATAATATAGTGGCCCTTGAACGGTTAGATCTTGTGATGGGTGAATTTATTCTCCAAGCGCAAATTTGCAGATAATTTGTGCGTTTCGCTGCCGGCGAATACATTTACAAAATTGCAGCGAAAATTCGGTGACAATTAAATGGATGCCCATTGACTTTAATCTGCTTCAAAAGTCGCCGGCGTCGGAATTGTCGACGGCGTAAATTTTGCCGCCCACAAATTGTCGCTCGCTAGTTTTGCGAATTTCATGGCGAAGCAAAACAGGACAAATTCACCCATCACTAGTTAGATCATATATTTAAATTGTATAGTTATTGTTATTTAAATGTTTTCACTTACCTGTAAGGCTCCAAAGTCTGTAGGCCGAATTGCAGGGCTTCTTCCCATAGACCAAGGTTAATACAAGCATCCATTGCACAGTCAAGAACTTTAAGCTGATGAATGTTTTTGTCTGGGAGATAATATCTATTCATCAAAGTCTTACACAAGTTCAAAGCCTCTTCCGCTTCTAGTAATAACATTTCTTAAGGAATAATATTGTAAAAATGTAAACATTTACACATCTTGCAAATGCTGTAATGTTCCATGTATAGTACAAACTGCAGATATGCCTTTATAAACAGAATAGAGATAATGCAAAATAATAAATACATACACAGAGTTGAATGCAGATATATTTCACTCTGGGGAGAAGGTTTATTTTCTGAAAAATCCCAACTGGGCACAATTAGTCAACAGAAAACTGGCAGCAAGCACTAGTGTGACCGCAACTTACTGGACTTAGTAGGGAACCAGGCCTAGTGAGGTACCTTAGCCCTGTGTTTAATTAGAGCCTAAAAGTTTTGGTTTTTTTCTTTGTTTATTCAATTGAAATTTTGTGTATTCTAAATTAAACTTAATCTGAGTGAGTGAGCAGTATATCATAGACTGATATCATTTTATAGATAAACATTGATGTTCTTATAATGCAATATATCAGTTATGTGCTGCACATAGGCTGAGAACTAACTGAGGGGCTGCTCTAAGGTGCCATAGACCAATGTTTTAAATTGAGGATTTGTGGAGCATTTGACAACGTTTCAGGGGGTCTGAGGGTCATATTTATGTACTATTACAGTTTTGATAATAAAGGTGAACTTTCCCTTTTCCTTGCAAGCCACAGTTTCCCAAAAACATAGCTTTTTTTATTAGTTTCAATTGTTCAATTGCAGGTGTTGTATATTCTTGGCAAAAACCTCCTAATCTTATTTATTTTGCAAAAACTTTTTCTGGTGTTCCATGCAGCTGTCTATGTAGGATCCAGGACATGACTGAGCTGTCAAAATTGGGGCATTCCTTTGAAAAGTGGGAGAGTTAGGAAGTATGCAAGCCTGTTCTTACTACTTGCTATAAGGCAGAAAAAGACCTATGTCCTCATCAATATAGCACTGCCAAATGCAGACAACACTATATTGGCTGACACTATATTCATCAAGTCAGCCAAAGCTCTGCCAAAGGAGAAGGCAGTATGAAAAAAATGGGTCCATTGTGCCATTTTTTGCACTTCGCACACTTCCCAGGTGGTCGTGACCTCTTTTGAGAACTTGAAATGACAGTGCCTATTTTGAATTTCTGTCTTGATATGCATACTACTGTATATGCAAAACCTTCAAAAACATTAATAATATTAAATTGGATTGTGCTATTCCAGTGCTCTGTCATGAAGAACCACTTAGAAAAGTGAGTTTGAATACAAATATTTGAGAGGCACTGAAATAATACCCACAACTAGGCTGGTAGTGTCAAAATTGTTTGTTGCAAGTAACAAAAATTATTTTTCTTTTATTTAATGGAAGCTAGATGAACAAAACAAATAATGATAATTAAATAATTCAAGCTGTTGTTGTTTACTTAAGAAAATAAAAACATATATGTAGACATATATGCAGAGTTGCACTCACAGGTCCAGTGCCAAGGGCAGAATCGGACCTGAATACACTATTGGCAGAACCAGCATGAGGCGGAGACACGGTACCAATAACCTAAAGCTTTACCCTCTCTTCAGAAATTCAAGGGTTCAGGATTTTCTTGGCCCAGTACGTAAGTGCCATTTAGAGGATAATATAACAGTGTCCCAATCAAAAAGTCCTGGTAAAGGAAAAGCAAGTTTACAGTGCTAACAAGAAAAAATATACTCTTTGAAAACTTGTGACTGTAAAAACCA
Organism: Xenopus laevis; assembly: GCF_017654675.1. Taxonomy (NCBI): domain Eukaryota; kingdom Metazoa; phylum Chordata; class Amphibia; order Anura; family Pipidae; genus Xenopus; species Xenopus laevis. The sequence continues at coordinate 52,982,258 of NC_054379.1, read as the reverse complement.
TTTATACAAAAGAACAACACAGCTTAAGAGAAACAGATGAAAGACCATAAAAATGAAGGCTTAGATCTGCAAAGCAAATGCTGTTTCTATGGATACAGAGATTGCAAAAGGCTCCATATAATAAGATAACATAAAGAGCCAAACCCCAGTAGGAGAACTGCAAAAGATAGGAAAAATGTATGCATCTTATATGCAAGGGGCAGAGGAGAGCAGGCAAGAACAGCAGGCAGTGGGCAGCTGAGAAAGGCGCCATGGAGTGATAAGCCTAAAACTTAGGGGTGCATTGTAAACAGAACAAGAGCAGCAATTTGGATATTCCTCCTATGTATACTTTTATATTTTAGTTATGGTATACATACAATATAGTTACAGTGAGAAAAGTACCTTTCAAAAACATACAAAACACTTACCAAAGCCTCAAAAGCCCTTTAAAGAACATGGAGAAGGTTGATTCAGTCCCTTAAAAAATTGGGATGGCTTTTTAAGAAATCAAGAATGAAAAGCGTACCGCATTCATTACGAAAATCAATAAAACATGCAGAGTAACACACTTTGGATACTTATTAGTGCAAAGTCACCACAGCAAACAATATCAAAACATGTGAAAATTAATATAAATATAACGGCATTACATCAAAACATACCACTAGGTAGTGTTATCTAACTGTCTGCATAACTCATGTCAGCCACTCCCTCCTGATGCGTTTTATGCCATTGGGTGCTTCATCGGAGGGGGTACTGCATTCATTATGTGATGATCCAGGAAAGTATTGGAGGGAAGAATTTATTCACAGTTTTGTCCTTTCAAATCTAAATACAAAATACAAGGAATCCCTGTGAGATTGCACTTTACATCCCAGTACTTTGGGTCAGACATATTAGTAGCAGATAAAAAGTGTTTACTTTAATAGGAAAATAGACACACATTTTGAGTCTCTATAAGTGTAATCACTTCACATCTAGGGAGATTGAAGTTAGAACATCATTGGCATCCCAAATGCTTACTATTACCCAAAAAGGAACCAAATACTTAAGCACAAGTACAGAAATGTAGTATACTGTATGCTGTCCAGTGTAGGAAATAGTGCACAGAACCAGACATTTGTAATACTAAACAAATGCGTATGGCCCAGTGTAGGAGGGTTAACTCGGCAAGACAAGAGTGAACACTTTGGACCTTGAGAAAGATGATTTGAAGGACATGTGAAAGAGCCAATTTATATCAAGCTGGAACAACCATGCCACAAAATCCCATCTATAAATGTAGCAATTGAGTTTATCGACAACCTTATTTCATAAGGGAAGTGAACAATTACAGCATGGCTGGAATAAAGAATGGTGTAGATTTAGAAAAATTCAGATATAACACATCACAGTACTGAGATAGTATTAAAGATCAAGATCCTACTTGTTGAGGCTTAGACTGGCACATTTGTAGTTGTGAATTATTGCCTATTAAATAAGGAAAAACAGAGCTGCACAATGCATTACGGTCAGTAAAGAGTGATACTGGAGCAACTTCCTTTGGAGCAAATGCTGATAACTATTTTGCAGAGACATTTTAACTTTTGAATGTTAAGAGATTAACATAGATCCTCCAGCTATGGAAGTAAAGACTTGTTGCTTAAGACATTACAGCAGGTGTTAAATTACCCCTGGGTAACACCTTTTGCAGATGTTTGAGTAGACAAAACATGTAAAGTGTCTTGTATTCCCTAAGGCTAGGTGTCTACCTTCTAAAACTTGGTAAAAATAACTTGGACAGGAGTAAGCTATGGATAAAAGATTTTTATACACAGTAACAACATATCAATTAAGTTTAGCAATCTACTAGTCATAATTTGCATGTCTTAATTGTCCACTGAGCATGGTTTCAAATCACTGGGGTACATGGTCAACCAAACAAGGTGATAAAAGGAAACCTTCACTGTCTGCCGGCTCCATAACTTTCCTCACAGAGACATACCGTAGAACTATATCAACATACTGTATAGTGGCTATTACCTTTTTAGAAAAGTTTGCCTAGGAGTTGGGGCCTTTTAGAGAAATAAATAATAAAACAGCCTCACTGCAAAAGCAAAATGAAATAAGATGGCTGGATAAAACTGGAGAGGAACAAAGCCTAACAAGCTCAGTAAATGTACATTTAATAAGACTGGATTGCGGCTAGGAAGTTAAATAATGGTATTGTTCAGCATAAATGGAACAGCGGATAACAGGCTTCTCTATAATTATACATGTTTGTGCAGCCACAGAGAATTCTGTCATACTGTGAGGATCATAGAGCAAGAGGTTTGCAGATTTCAAATGTAGCAAGTAAAACACAGCAATACAAGTACCTACAGAATTCTTGAATCTGCCTTTACAATTTATATCTCTTATGTATTTAATATATCGAAAATTGTATTTAAGGCCAACTTAACAATACATTGCAGAGCCTATTCACTAAAGATGAAAAAGAAATAATAAGTAATCGCTTAAAATTGAGGTAATACAGGTATGCAGGGCAGCCATCAGGGGGGGACAGGGGGGAGAGTTGTAGGGGGCCCTGGCCACGCCACACTTACTTGATTAGCTGGACCCCCCATCTTTCTAAGCCGCTGACTGCGGCCACCAATTTTCTTATAATTTGGGTGGGGGGCCCTGGCCACCAATTTTTTTTTTCTCATGTGGGGTCCTAGCCACCAATATTTTTTAATGGGGGGCCCTGGCCACAAATGTTTTTTTTATGGGGGGGCCCTGACCACCAATATCTTTTTATCTTTTATTAACATGTGGGAACGCTAGCCACCAATAATTTTTTTACTATGTGGTGGGGAGGGCGGACCTGTAGGTGGGGCTTGCGGTGGGCGCAGCCCAGGGGGCCCAGGAAATTTTGTCGTATGGGGCCCTGCGATTTCTGATGGCGGTCCTGCAGGTATGGGACCTGTTATCCAAAATGCTCAGGACCTGGAGTTTTCTGGATAGCAGATCTTTTCATAATTTGGATCTTCATATCATAAATCTACTAGAAAATTATATAAACATTACATAAACCCAATAGACTGGTTTTGCTTCCAATAAAGATTTATTATATCTTAGTTGAGATCAAGTAAAAGGTACTATTTAGGGATGGGAAAACAGTTGGCAAAACAGTCAGGTTTAGGAACTTCAAGTAATTTTTTTTTTAGTGTCAGTATTACTTTAAGTGTGCATTTTTGGTACTAAACCCACTCCATGTGCTAACACTGAAATCAATGGCATGAGCTAGGGGCAGTTTTAGATGGTATGCGGCACTTTTCCCTCACAAAAAATACTCAGCAAAAATGCCACTCCTGGCATTAGCCTAGCCTTAGAACCTAGCAGTAGGCAGGAGTCATACAAAGATTGTGATTCAAGTCTTACACAATGCTATTTCAATTAAATGAGTTTTTAGGGGTCCCATTTAATTGATCATATGAGATACAGTACAATAACCTATGCTATATATTAGTGTGCATGAAAGGATACTGTTCTGGGACAGAAGCTCTTCCAGTCTGGATACTGATCTTTCCACCTCTCTTGAAGTGTCTGCATCTCCTGCAAGCATGTCCTCATCCTGCACAAACACAACACAGAACAGATCACACACATTAGTGACATAGGGGCATGTTTAATAAAGACAGAAATATACATGGTGTATTTTTGCCAGAAATTAAAATTCACCACAACATTAGCAATTTATTAACACTAGACGATTTGCATTGGGGCATATTAGCATCTTTTCATCTGACAAAACAAAAGAAGACCCAAAGATTACTGAAGAGCCGGAAGGTGGCCCCCATAAGCTCTGCTGAGCTGAATCTGAAAAGAGAGGTAAGTAAAGACTTAGGGGCAATTACTGAAGTTTACACCTAGGCTGGGTAGGGTTTTTTTTGAATAAGTGTTTGGTTCCCCTTTAAGGTATGTAACAATGGGGTTCAGTGGGATGGCTGAAAGTGAAGGGTCAGTTGAGGAGTCCCCTTGTCCTGTGCATATGGACCACTGGGACAGCAGACAAGATTTAGTTGTCTAAAGTAAACTGCAAAGACCAGCAAGGAGTTTAAAGACAAGAGATACACTGGCAAACAGTGTATGATATCAGACCAATCACCCCATGGGGCTAATGGACAGCTACTGTACATTCGGTCATTAACATTATGGCCACATAATTAACATTATTTTTTGGTATGATTTTATCAGTGCATGTATGACTGGCTTTAAGAAGAGGGGCACCTATCAGTGCTTCCACTGGTTAACATCTGGGATCCCTAGGAGAGTGCCTTACAAACTGGCACCCCCACCTTTCTGGGCTCTGCCTGTTTTTTGAGATGTGTCTGTTTTGCACCCACTCCAGTACCTAAATGATTTCTGCATGCTTTTAGCATATAACTATATGTAGCTAAAGCAATGCTTAACAGGACATAATGCAAGCTGTACTTTAATGAATGGCTCTGACTCTGGCTAATTACTATTACTGCAAGTGGATATGTGAAAAGGTCACAAAGGCTCAGGCCTAGGACGGCAAGATTTTAGGGGCAGCATTCTAAATTTTTCAGGAGTGCTCCATTGCAAATTGCCACATCATTCTGAAGGGGGGGCCTCGAAGGAGTGCACTCACACGTGGTTGGGGGACGACCCAATTAGAAATCTGGGCCTGAAAGTGCAATAAGCCATGCAATTCCAGAAATCAGTAAAATTGACTGATTAATTTATTTGATATCTTCTACACAAGTACGCACGTATTTACAACACCAATATCCATTACTCTACTTATTGATTTGCATTAGCAATATACATATCTATATATTTATATCTCAAGATGACCCCCAACGAATGCAATTTATATTCTGCATATTATTGATTAGTGACATTAATTATACCTGTAATCTAAGAATAGAATGTATTTTATCATATCATTCGTTCTATGAAGGGATTTGAATATGATAGCAACACATACTAACATATTCTTACTGTCATACAGGTGTAGGAGATCTGTATACAGTGACTTGTCTCTCCTTGATTCTGTGCAAGGAGGGGGAGGAGCCCCACCCTCTGTGAGCTGACAGGAAGAGGGAGAGAGAGCAAGTGCTGCTGGGGGAGAATCAGTAGAGTACAAGCAAAGTGTGTATGCTCCCAGAGTTTCTGTGTGGGAAAGTTAGTAGGGAACCCCAGTGGCAGAAAATCGCACTCTCTATAGGGTGCGGAAGATAAGGGTGCCTTCTCAGGGCTCTGAAGAGCAAAGTGTGCTCTTCTCAGGGCACAGAAAGCCAAAGGGAGTCCTTCTCAGGACTTTGAAGCAACTGCCACATAAGTGGGAATTCCCCTCAGCAGTTCAGAGATCATCAGCTGCATTTATTCAGTGAAGTTGCTCCTGGCTGGCTGGCTACCTGCATTACTGTAATTTAAAGGCATAGTGTCCTGCCAAATAAATCCATCAACCGTTCCACTGTGTACTAGTATGTGTATTGCAAATCAGAGAAGTTCCCAGGGAGGGGTATTACAGTTCAGCCTGTCCTAACCTTGGGTGGAGGCATGCCATATTAAAGTGTACCTGCTCTCCCAGGACTCCTGTAGCGCCACAAGCAACTAAATGTGTGCTAGATCTCATGCAGTAGCAGAAGAGGGATATACAGGCATTGCACATTGCTTTGCAATCTGTCTGTGATTTATGTAAATTAAATGTAAAAAATGTTGTTTTTTTATTTGATTTTTTCTTTACAGATGAAAGGCAGGGCATTGAAGGGGTGGGTTTAAGTTAACTTATAGGGGTCCGTTTACTAGTGCGGTAAAAATATGTGCACAAAATATAGACAAATTTGTCGCCAAATATGTTTTGCCAGTTTACTAACCTGCGGTAAATAAAAATTTGCGAAATTTCTTGCTCAAAAATGTTTTCGCAAGTTATCATATTCGCTGAAAATAACGCTACGTACAAATTAACACCTGGTTTACTAAACAGCGAAATGTGTAAAGACAAAATTTACGCATGAATATTCGCACAATTTTACTGCCACCTAAAAGTAAAAGTATTTTTTCGCCAGAAAATTCTCAAAGGGCAGGAAATATCCCATAATATATTTTTTTTACCCATCATTCTTTGCTGACAGAAGAGAGATCTGTAGCTATTGCTGCCATAATAACGCCATAAAACAAGACTATTTTATAGCATAAATATTCGCAAAAACTTAATTTGTCGCCAGAAAATTTGCAACTCTCTAAAATTACCGCTAATGTAAGCTGGTTCGTTAACATAGTTAGCAAAAGTGATCGCAATTACTTCTGAGCGCATGGCTGTTTAGCAAGCTTAGTCACTGCGAATATTCTGGCAGAAAAATATTCTCAGCGATAACATGCAGAAACTTAGGGGCCCATTTACTTAGCTCGAGTGAAGGAATGAATAGAAAAAACTTTGAATTTCGAATGTTATTTTTGGCTACTTCGACCATCGAATGGGCTACTTCGACCTTCGACTACGAATCGACCAATTCAAACTAAAAATCGTTCGACCATTCAATAGTCGAAGTACTGTCTCTTAAAGAAAAAACATTGACCCCCTAGTTCGCCACCTAAAAGCTACAGAAGTCAGTGTTAGCCTATGGGGAAAGTCCCCATAGGCTTAGCTAGCTTTTTTTGGTCGAAGAAAAATCGTTCGTTCGATGGATTAAAATCCTTCGAATCGAACGATCTAACGAATAGCGATAAATCCTTCGACTTCGATATTCGAAGTCGAAGGATTTAACTTCGACAGTCGAATATCGAGGGTTAATTAACCCTCGATATTCAACCTCATTTGGTGTTCATTATATCTTTTCTATAGTTTTTGAATTTTCCTTCTTCTGACTCTTTCCAGCTTTCAAATGGGGGTCACTGAACAAACTAAAACCAAATGCTCTGTAAGGCTACACATTTATTGTTATTGGTACTTATTATTACTCATCTTTCTATCCTGGCCCTCCCCTATTCACATTGCAGTCTCATATTTAAACCAATGTATGTTGGTAGGGTAATTTGGACCCTAGAAACACCGAGCACCTGAATAAAAAACTTAACTCAAAAACCACAAATAACCAGAAATTATATTCTCATTGTCTCAGAATATCACCCTCTACATCATACTAAAAGTTAAGTTAAAGGCAATCAACCCCTTTACTGAAGGGGATCTTTCAGGAATGTAGTCTGACCTGTATAATAAAATCTCCTTTACTAGGGAGACTTTACTAATTTTTATAGGACTTACAGTATTTACAAATCTGGTGTTAAGTACTGAGTTTTTCTCCACGTTGTAGTTTACCCTGCAGGTGCAGCTTTATGCTCTCCTTCATTCCTCATGCAAAAGTTTTGCAATTAAATGCTGCTTATAGACATAGGTCTATACTAGTTGCTTTCTAGTTGTGCCGAAATACACTTTTTTTGCATTTGATAGTGAGGTGTAAGGTGCAAAGTACAGGATGAAAGGGAGCCCTGGAAGTAATGCTAGTGTTGAAGTGATGGTATATGTACTTCCAGGGATCCCTTTGCATACTGAACCCCTATAACTGATAATGCTGTTTCTAGCTCTACAAAGAGTTCTATGTTAGAATCCATGCAATTTGCAGGTGGCGATGGGTGCCAGAATGCCACTTTGTCAGATACCCCAGTCCAATGCTGGAACTTTATTATGGATGCAAAAAATTGAGCATTCAATTCTGGATCCCAAGTGTTCTGCTGAACTGAATCCAAAGCTTAAATATTATGTGACTTACTAATAAGTGTCTAGTAGTCTGGTGCCAATCCAAACATAAACAATTTGCTGCAACCCTATTAATTATTGTATACTGGTTCAAATTCATGCTATACATTATGCCATCCTGTAACATTTTGCACAGGAAAATAAAGTATTTGCAGAAAAAAAAGCTTCTGATTCTTTGTTGACACAGTCCCTTTAATTTCGCATCAGATGACTTAAAACAAAATAACTGCTAATGACAGCTACATACAAAGAGTTAGACAATGAAGTGGTTAAATCATTTGGCAGAAGACAGGGCTCAGATACACTTTTTGTCTTATTTATGAACATTTTGTATTTTGTTTTCATATCATTTTATTCAGACAGGCAGTTTGGTACTTTGCATAAACACATAAAGCTGATATAATTTCATCTTACTCTGTGATGTATTACACAATACCAAATAGATGACATGAAAAGCATCCAGAATAATTTGAATCCATATTTTTTTTGCAAATGCAAGTTTAATCACTATCACAGAACATAATTTTACTTGGTTGTCTGATATGGACCCAACTAGACCAAAATAATGGAAGCCCCTGAGTATCTACTTAAGACACATATCAATTATATAGACATAATGGATTGCTTTTTGAAGCACCACTGCCAGGGGTAGTTATTAAATGAAAGCTAAAGTATATTTCTTGTTGGAATCACTTTGTTTATCAAAAAAGACAAGACAAGGCAAAAATCATTACCCATAAGTGAACTAGAACATACCCCTGGGCCTCTACTGATTAATATAAAAACTATAATGCAAACAATTACATTACTTTTCAGTATTCTGTATTCAGTATTCTATAAGAAGAAAGAAACATATGCAATAGTAAAAAAAGTTCAGTAAATACAGTATGTTCCTATATAGTATATTGGTAGAGTTATTTGTGTTTGAGCAGAGGGTAGCTGTAGGGGAAAATGCTTCAGGTATCTACTGAAAATCCACAATTTAAAATGAAACGAGTTACAGGTCATCTGAGTGTATATACAAGATACTCACAGCCATGGATCAACCGCAGTGTGATAAAAATGTTCATTCTTTATTATCTATTAAAAGGCTGTTTGCAATAGCAAAGGGTACAGTGCCTAAATATACAAGCTGCAGATGTGTTTCATAATTTCAAAGGATCACTTCCTCAGAGCATAGTTACAACATATAAAGCAGGCAAACTTTATAGATAGCAGTACGTTACATACATACCATCTTGGAAACATATATGGTTGGTCTAATAAGTGTGTATAACTTTAAATGTTCCCAAGATGGTATGTACTGCTATCTATAAAATTTGCCATCTTTGTATGATGTAAGTATGCTCTGATGAAGTGACCCTTTGAGGTTATGAAACACGTCAGCAGCTTGTACTGTATATTTAGGCACTGTACCCTTTGCCACTGCAAACAGCCTTTTAATGGATGAAAATAAAGAATGAACATTTTTATCACACTGCGGTTGATCCATGGCTGTGAGTATCTTGTATATGTTGAGCGTGTTGCCTGAACCTGTAGGTGATATAGGGGAGATTTGTGCGGGACGCTCCTCCGTCGCTTATCAGTAAGGATTTGGACTCACATCTTAGTATATACAATGGTTTAAATGCCCCTTCCAAATTCCTTACTGAAACATTACACTGGGGAAAGCGTTTGCTTGACTTGTACAAGTATTTCATCCATACCAAGATTGAATGACAACATCAGAAATCATATGGAAACAATTTTCTACACTTTGGTATAGCCCCATTTTGCCAAGACCATCATTTAGCCAAGACATGAGGGTCATGATTGGGACAAAGGAGCCAGTACTGTTTTGAATTACAAAGCATTTCCCGTTTAGTTTCCTGGTAAACTGAGTTTCTAGTTGGAAGGCCAGGCTGGGTTTAGTGCACATCACTAAGGGGCCCATTTACTTAGCTTGAGTGAAGGAATAGAGGAAAAAAGTTCGAATTTCGAATGTTTTTTTTTGACTACTTCGACCATTGAATGGGCTACTTTGACCTTCGACTACGACTTTGACTTCGAACGATTCGAACTAAAAATGGTTCGACTATTCGACCATTCCATAGTCAAAGTACTGTCTCTTTAAAAAAACTCCGACCCCCTAGTTCGCCAACTAAAAGCTACGGAAGTCAATGTTAGCCTACGGGGAAGGTCCCCATAGGTTTTTAAATGTTTTTTTGGTCGAACAAAAATCGTTAGATCGATGGATTAAAATCCTTCGAATCGAACGATTTTTCGTTTGATCGTTCGAATAGCGCTAAATCCTTCGACTTCGATATTCGAAGTCGCAGGATTTAACTTCGACAGTCGAATATCGAGGGTTAATTAACCCTCGATATTTGACCTTAAGTAAATTTGCCCCCAACTGTTTAGGAGGGGTCGTCCTTTCTACAGTATGTAATTGCAATTAAAAGAAGATAACTTGCGGGTTAATATTGATCATCTAAAAAACCTTTTTGCTACATTGTCCGGGTTGAATCTTGGTAACCAACAATATTACAATGTTATGTAATCTCAAAACAATGAATGTAGGAAAAGTAAAATATTTTCATAAATGGACTGGTTGAAAGCTTGACCCGTAAGTGATCTATTAAGTCCAATTAGAAATGGACTATAAAATGAACTATGCATATGGTAAATAGCCTTTATGGTACATGATACAACAATAATTGCCAGCAATTGATTGGTAGAGTGATTTTTTAGCCAATTGGCAGATAGTTACACAATGATTTATTTTTTCTCTGTAATAATAAAACAGTACCTTGTTCTTGATCCAAACTAAGATATAATGTATCCTTATTGGAAGCAAAACCCACCTATAGGGTTTATGTAATGGTTACATAATTCTCTAGTAGACTTAAGGTATGAAAATCAAAATTAAAGAAAGATCCCTTATACGGAAACCCCCGGCTCCCCAGCATTCTGGATAACAGGTCCCATACCTGTAGAGCTTGCTTTGAAGTCATGAGATAATACTATTCAACAAGGGATAGTGCCAACAAACACATTTCGCTCGAATGTCATTGGGTGCCTAATGAAATTTATATTATAGCCAGGAGAAGTTTTTTTTTTTAATATTGCATGGGACCTGTTATCCAGAATGTTCAGGACCTGGGGTTTTCCAGATAACATATCTTTCTGTATTCGAAATTTCATACCTTAAGTCTACAAGAAAATTATGTAAACATTAAAAAAACCCAATAGGCTGATTTTGATTCCAATAAGGATTAATTATTTCTCAGTTTGGATCAAGTACAAGGTACTGTTTGATTGTTACAGAGAAAAAGAAAATAATTTTTAAAAATTTGAATTAGTTGTATAAAATGGAGTCTATGGGGCAAATTCACTAACCTCTGAAAATTTGCCAGCGACGGCTTCACTCACAGCACAACACTTCGCCAGGCATAGATTCGCCAGGACAACGCTAAGTTCACTAAAATCGGAAGTTGCGTCCAGAGCGCTGAACGATGGCTAAGTTGCACTAGCGTCAGGCACGGATTTGTGGAAAGGCCACCTAGGCCGGCAGGATTTTAGGGGGGTGGCATGCTGCCCAACCACACCCACATTGGTTCAAAAACACTGAAGGATGCGCAGAAGATACAATAATTTTGTAAATTTCCTGTGCCCAATCCACATTGCTCAGGTCCCGATTATGAAGGGGGGGGCACTGGTGACGAATGGCAGTGGGCCTAGGGGCGCCCGCTATGTAAATCCGACCCTGACTAGCGTTACTGCGCCAAGTGAAGTTGCACTAGCGTTGGCTATTTTGCATACGGCGGGAAGATAAAGTACAATGGACGTATATGTTGCAGCAAATACATTACACTAAACAAGCACGGGAAACCTTAGTAAAATAAAAAAAGTTGTTATATTGCCCTTCTATCTACTTTATTGCACTTCACCTGGTCTGAGCTGGCGAAGGCATGACGGGCGCAAGAGGTAACGTTCAGTAAAATCCACATCTTAGTGAATTTGTGTAGTTACGTCCATTCCCAGATTTCGCCTGGCGTTAAGGAGTGAAGTACCAATAGAGTCTATCTCCTTCTCTAGCAAAGTTACGCTAATGAGTGTTAGCACATCGGCGAAGTACCGAAATGACGGTACTTCGCCCTTTAGTAAATTTGCCCCAGTGGGAGACGGCCTTTCCGTAATTCTGAGATTTATTGATGTGTCTCTGGATCCCATACCTGTGTAAAATATATTGTCCCTTTTTATGTTGGGGCGGTAGTAGGATAATACTGCCCTTTTTCTACTGTGAGAAGTAATATTAACTATTGTTTACTGTCGGACTGGGTAGACATATATCCTTGGAAACGAGTCATATTTACTCACTATCAGTGAAAATCTCTATTCATCTGCAGTATTGAGCCACATGCACGCACCTCTCAGTATAAGCAAGCAATCATTTCTGGAATTTGCTGGTTTTCAATTAGCAGGTAATGTTCTCAGAAGGGACTTGAGCAATGATCACATAAGTAAACAGTCTTAATTACAGATCAAACATCTGCCATGTAATGCCTGCCTTGCAGCTCTGAAAGATAGAAAACTGCCATATGTAGAGATATTAACACTGGCCTAATGTACGCTGCTATAACCTTTACTTTCAGGGCCTCACATAAATAGGTTGACCGAGGCCTCGGAAAAATGAATTTGCAGTAATTGTTGGTTGTATTCTTAGCTAACCTTCCTACTTTATTTTTTTCTCTATGATAACTTCAGTTCTTCCTTTGCAACACTGTTTTACACAACATTTTAGTAACCTCTATTGAAATACGGACTAAAGTAATGACAGAGCTTTATGCTACCCTGCTCGACAGTGTGATGTGGCGGCTCTGCAGTTACAGAGAAAGTCACTTTCATTGCCTACTAAACAACTAGCCCTGATTCTGTCACAGATGATGGAATATGCTGCTGATTCTGTGCTTGCACCAGTACAGAAGTCTGGAGATCTTGTTTACCCATTTTGTCAACACTTTGTATATCCTTTTGATCCACAGAGAGCAGCAGAAACCATTTCGAATTGTATTATTAGTGGCAATGTTTTGCGACATGAGACAAACAGCACAAGGGCTTTATACCTTCACATGATTTCAGAGGTAATATCTTACATGCAGCAAGAAAATTCCATTGAATTACAGTGCAGTGTTTTGAGATACAGAAAGACATACTGTATGAACTGTCTCATGTAGGGAATTTGGAGGCTTCAAATATGTTTTGAAACGTATTAACCAAAGGCAATACAAGCAAGTGCCAAAGAGGGGCATATTTTTGTTTGCATTTACTATCATTTGGAATTAGGTTTTAGCAACATAGTCCTTGTGAGTGAGCACCAATCAAAATCACAAAATAGTGGCTGGAGGTAGAAGACATAAAATTAAATTGTGCACATGTGTAGAAAGATAGATAGATAGATAGATAGATAGATAGATAGATAGATAGATAGATAGATAGATAAAGAGCTTGATAGATTGATAGAGTAGAAAGATAGATGATGATAGATAGATAGATATTGGATGGATGATTAAAGATAGATAAACTTAAAGGTTTGCATAATAGAGGAATTCCTGTCACAATAGAGGAATACTATGTACACGGGCATTACACTTGCACATCCAGCAATGTGGTTTATGCAACAATGTACACAAAGTGTCCAACAAGAGGCATTTATATTGTAGAAACTGGACAAAGCATCAGAAAGAGGACCAATCACCACCTGTTCACAATAAACAATAAAACATTGGACATACCAGTAGGTAAACATTTTAATAGCCCCAACCACAGTCTAGATGACTTCGAAATTTCTGAAAAAACTGCAACTTTAAAACAGAAAATTAATTAAAGTGTGGAAGTACAAACTTATGCAAACCTTTAGGAGTCTATAGACAGGACAGCACCAACTGAATAAGCTCCTGTCAAAATGGGGGTATATTTTCCCTGAAACATATATCTTATTAACTGTTACCTTGTGAAATGTAAGTGTATTTTGATCAGTCCCATCATATCTTTTTATGTCTTTTATAGCATTAGGGAATTACTACATTACTAGCGCTGCATTCCTCTGAACTGGAAGCATCAAAACATACAGTACGTTAAATACAATCTTCAAACATAAATAACACAAATGCTTACCTGGTGGTCAGACCAATACTGAAATGTTATAATGTGTTTACATTTAGAATTTTACACTTTGCTTTAAACTACAACTGTCATTTTTTGTGAATGTGCCATACAAAATCTATTCATCATGAACCTGGCGGGGATGAGAAAAAAAGCCCTTTGATTTATTGCTATTATTAGCAGAACAAAGTATAGAAAATAATTATGCAAATTTCAACTATGCTAAGAATTTTCAAAGGCAAACAATTAGTGCAAAATGGATTTATCATGATTTATTGGAGATGGATTATTGATTGCGCAGCTCTTTCATTCAGACTGCATAGGGAACTGGTTCTCAAAGAGAAAAAATGATATCATTTACAAAAGAAATAAAGCAAAAACATTTTACTTAGATTACAGGGATATGCTCCATCGTTATCACACCTTTTCCATTGCAGTAAATGCATTTACATTCAAAATATCTTGCACACTGATACCTCAAATACTGTAATGCATAGTGGTTTATAGGGATCACTTATATACATCTATAAATGTACCAGAATTAGCACTCAGTTAGAGAGTTAGAGAGACATCCTTCATTAAAATACGATATGGGAAAAAACACAAGGTGGCAGAGAGGTAAATAACATCCAATCCTGCATTTATTAATTTCCTTTTCCTATACTGTAGATGATTAATATGACACTAACCTATTTGTACACAGAAATTGTTTCCTATCCTTTCAGTGCTAACCCATCTGGGCTTAAAACACAGCTTTAGATAGCATGCAGAGAAAGTGTTGATGTTTGCTGTCAAGCATTATACAATAATTATATTATTCAATATTTGCATACAGAAGACATAATGGGCCACATTGAGCTCTCATTGGTGCCTCACATATTGTCACCCCTGGTGACTAGGAATGAAATTATCACTTTTTCAATTACTAATCTATACACATATATACTGATCTGTCTATATCATAGCCCTAAAATTTGCACTATATTTGCTTTATGAACAGGCACCTATCAGATTTGCACTTTGGAGAAGCACCCTAGAGTACTCTGTACCTGCAGAGATCTTGCTACGGTGCTTTTCATTAAAATTATTCATTGTGACCAAAAATAAATACTGTACAATTACATTGTACAAGTACTGTACAATTACAAAATCAGTGTGGGGAATCTCCTTAAGGGCTCCAGAAAGCTCAGTTTTATTAGTCCCTGAACATGATTGGGCCATATCTCTAAATCTATTGGAGCTTTATTAAAACACCAAACCAGACAACACCACACAGGTGGAAGAGGTGTAGTTTGGCAGGTTTCTCCATGGAGCCTTGGTTGGGTGGTATCCTCTGTTTCTCTATATTAAGGGGCATATTTATTAAGGATCCTGCAAGTTTCCCCATGGAGCCTTGGTTGGGTGGTATCCTCTGCTTCTCTATATTAAGGGGCATATTTATTAAGGATCGAATTTCGAATTGAAAACACGTTTAAGTTTTTTTTGGTCAAATAGGTCAGTTTTCGATTGAATAGGTCCGTATTTGGCCGAATTTGAATCGTACAAATCAAAGGAATAGCGCATTCGATCGAATTTGATTCTAAGTTTTTCCCAAAAAAAACTTTGATTTTTCAAAGTCCACCAACTGACTCCAAATAGGTTCTAGGAGGTCCCCCATAGGCTAACACAGCCATTTGGCAGGTTTTAGATGGCGAATGGTTGAAGTTAAAGAGACAGTACATGATAAATTTCGATATTTGAATTTTTTTCAAATTCGAATCGAATTTGGACTATTGCCTAGTCAAAGTATACATAAAATAGCTCGAAATTCTAATTATTTTAATTTGAAAATTCACCTCGACCTTTGATAAATCTGCCCCTTAGTCTGCAGCACCTTCCAAAACCCTTAAGCAAGATTCTGTCGCATCTTCAACCTAGGGATTTAGAGCCATCTAGACCATGGAAATGGAAGGCTAAGACAATAGTGATTCTCTGGTTATCAGCAAGATACCAGCAAGTTCAAACCTTTTTAGTTGAATAGAATAAAGAGGTTTTTTTGCTTCCTTGGGAATAGCCAATGCAT
The DNA here is from genome assembly GCF_017654675.1 of Xenopus laevis. Classification (NCBI taxonomy): domain Eukaryota; kingdom Metazoa; phylum Chordata; class Amphibia; order Anura; family Pipidae; genus Xenopus; species Xenopus laevis. The sequence continues at coordinate 52,966,323 of NC_054379.1, read as the reverse complement.
ACATTCCTACTCCCTTTTTGTAAATGTTTTGATAATTCAAACATTTCCAGACAAAGGAAAAGATACCACCACTTTTACATCTTTGTCTTTTAGGCTAGATTTCCACATGTGGATGTCCACTATTGTAGAAATTACTGAGTTAGGTAACTATACTATGTATGGGTGATATATTAGTAAAGGCTCCTCTGCATAACTAGGCCCTTTCCTAAACACATTTTTAGTGGACAAGTTAATTTTGGTCACTGTTATTGGAAGATTTTAATAAATGTTTGGGGCACAATTTTAAGGCCAATGAAGGGACAGCGAGATCTAAGTTTTGCCACCAGCTAATGGTCTGCCACTCTGGACTTGGTGGCTTTCCCACAAATATAGGTCTGTCCACATCTATGGTTTGTGAAAATCTGTGTAGTGATGGTTGAATCTGTCCTGTTTAGCTAGAACATTCACAAAACATTTTGCTAATATTTTATTTTGCGACCAAATTATTTGTGTTGTATGTGATTTTTGTAGTTAACTACATTACAGTCTATGGCCATTTTTTCGTGACACCTTGGTTCTGCTTTGGGAAAGGCAATATTGCGTGCATTTTTCGCTCAGTATACTGCTACACACATACTATACTGCCCTACATTGTTAGAGAACCCCACTAGGCTACAACGGATTTTTCAATAGAAAAAAGGCTCCCATGTTGCCAATTTCTTAAAAACATGTCTTGGTATCTACTACTACACTATATTGCTGTTTAAGCAAGAAGTACCATATATAGTGTACAGTATACATTACTACTAGCTTACAATTACAGGCAAAACTAATAATAAATCTGACTACCTACAGATATCTGGGTGCTTTGTATCCCACATTAGAATGAATAAACCCTCTATTTATGTGTATGTCCTTATAAAGACAATGGGGTGGCTCTGTGTAAGGAAAGGGGAAGGATAAAATGACGTATGTGTTTGTTCTGTGTCTTTTTTTTTGTTGTGCATCTTTTTTTTGCCACAGAAAGTGAAATGAGCCACTTGAAGAATTTTTAAAGCAGTTTCATCAAAATTTTCCTTGGCAGCAAAATCTGGAAGTTTGAGGAGAATCTGTGCATGGCAAAATGTTTAACTAATCACTACTTCTGTGTCTTTAATTCCACAATAATGTGTTAATATCTGTCGAATCTATAATAGGCGATACTTACAATATAAACTTCTACAGTGAGTCCTAATTCTGTCTACTTAGATTGTTGGCCTGTTTCTCCTGCCTGCAAGGCGGCATATATTAAAAAATATATATATATATATATATATATATATATATATATATATATATATATATATATATATATGTGAGAAAGTAATATAAATCCACTCCTCAATGTAACAAATATTACTACATTCTAATACAAATTGAAATAAATGAGCAAGAGAAATTAAATATATTTAACACATTTATTGGAAGAGACGTCATGGTTGTAAATAGATAATAAAGTAAAATAATAAATAAATTACGAATACAATATAAACAAATATGAATTATTCTACAGAGTTCATCCAGAGACTGGACTGGTCTGATTGCAAATTTGTAGTCTAAAAAATATGTCTCCCCCCTGAACCAAATTGTAGATGGTGTTTTTCGTTTATTTGGGGTCAGCTAGCAGTTAGGTAGGTTTCACTTACACAGGTGATTGAAGAACTCTGGGTTTAAAAGAAAATCAGATGATTATGACATTACAGATGTAGAATTGACTGTATTTGGCTGTAATTAGTTAAGAATAAACACAGGCATTTTATTGTGAATTACTGGATACTGTGTTTGTATTTTTTTCCAATCTTAGATATAATATATATATCACTAACTGAAACTATATGACTTTGTGCAAGTGAACATTGTGATATGCCTTTTTTTGTTTCACAAGCAAAATATTCTAAAAAGGTGTTTATTTGCATTCTTATCCCACTGAATAAATAATAGAATACAATACTGATGGGGAAATGATCATCATTTTGTCCTATATGTTATTACCTATGTATCTTACACCCATTTTCTAAATAAAGCCTAATAATAATTGGCTAATAATTTTGAATGTTTTCTAAAGTATGATAAGCAATGATAACTACTTGCACCAGAAAAATGTTGATGTGAGAAGTTTCAACAAGGTGTGAACACACATATATATTCACCAGAAATTCAATCCGCGGGGGTATCATCAATTTACTAACAGGTGTAGATGACAATTCTCTAACGAAAGAGACTGTCGCAAGTGTTCGTTCGCATTCTATTGGCAGGCGATTTTTTGCTCTGGCGAACGGTTGTGACTCCACAAAGATGCAAATTTTTACTAAACGTTACCTCTTACGTCAGAATTTACTTCGCCACCTCAGACCAGGCGAACTGATAAAACGAAACTACATCTTCCTCAATCTTATGTCAGTGACATCATATTTTATATGCCGGAAATGCATTAACGTTGTAAAAAAACATTGGCAACTTTTCTTTTTTCAAGCAGGATTGCCTTCAAAAGTCCAAACTAATCAAAATTTAAAAAAAGGGTGGGCTCATGTCTAGGGCATTAGAGGATGCCCTCTGTCTTTATTATGGCTCATTGGACATGTGTTTGAAAAAGTGGCCACTTCTAGCATTTGCACCAACATTACTATTAAAGAAACATTCAGTGTAAAAATAAAAACTAGGTAAATAGATACCTGTGCAAAATAAAAAATAATTCTGATATAGTTAGTAAGCCAAAAATATAATCTATAAAGACTAGAGTGACTGGATGTCTTAACAAAATAGCCATAACACTACTTCAGCTCTCTAACTCTGAATTAGTCAGTGACTTTAAGGGAGGTCACATGGGTCACGTGCCCCCCCCTCAAGTCACCGATTGGTTAGTGTCTGGTGACCGATCAGTGGATACAAATAGAGCTGCAAAACAGGTAGTGTTCTGTTAGACAAAGTCTTTAACTGGTGTAATAAAGCCCTTTAGTAAATCAATATTCAGGTATCTTCAACCCTTGCTCCAATCCAGAGCACATAATCAGAAGAAGACGTGTAGGGGTAATGATACCATGAAACGCAGAAAGCTGCTGCTAAAGTGTCTTTTATTCACCACCACGACCACATGTTTCGAGCTGCAAGGCTCTTTTTCTAGTGTAAAAAAGAGCCTTGCAACTCGAAACATGTCGTGGTGGTGAATAAAAGACACTTTAGCAGCAACTTTCTGCACTTCATGGTATCTTTACCCCCACACCTCTTCTTCTGTAAATTCCGGTCACTCCAGCCTTTATAGATACATTTTTGGATAACTAACTATATTGAAAACATTTTTTATTTTGCACAGTGTCTCTATTTACTGAGTTTTTATTTTCACACTGCACAATTCCTTTAAAGACGTCCATGCAACTTTAATATACCCGCCCTATTCAAATGAACCTAAATGCAAGTGCAAATGAAGTTTCGCAAGGCAGAAATGAACACTAGCATCAGTTTGCTATGAATTGCTCGCACTGCCACAGTAAAGCTAGCGAAATGTCACCAGCATTTGCCCACGGCGCAGCTGTGCATTTTAGTGAATTAACGTAGTGTGGTGAAGCTGTTGCTGGACAATTCGCCCTATTTTTTCCCTTGAGAAGTAGGTAAATCACAATTCACTTGTTACTTATTGTATCTTATACCACTAGATACCATGTTTAAAAGTGAATGATAGTCAAATAGAAGGTCAGACATCTGTTAAAAACAGACCCTGACCAACCCTATCTCCCCCCTTTCCCCAATCTCTCCAACCCCTACACCCTTTGTTTTCCCCATCTCTCCCCTCCCCCTTTGACAAAATACATGCATTGGATTTTGATACTTTATTGATGTTTTCACATGCAAATTTATGTATCACTATGTTAAGAACCTTCTTATCTTTAATAAACAAGAACTAAGCACAGGAAATAATAAAATATTCCTTAAACTTTTTTATTATAAGATACTTCATAGTTGTACATAAATATTGGCCCTCAACAACATTTTAAAATGCTGCCCTTTGGGGGTCTTGTTCAAATCAGTTTGTAAGCATGAAGGCTTTTGTTCTCTCCCAAATATTCTACATATTTACATAGTTTAAATCGGGTTGAAAAAAGACAAAGTCCATCAGTTCAACCCCTCCAAATGAAAACCAGCATCCATACACACACCCATCCAGACTTTCACATAAATTCTATATACCCATACCTATACTAACTATAGAGTTTAGTATCACAATAGCCTTTGATATTATGTCTGTCCAAGAAATAATTCAAGCCACTCTTAAAAGCATTAACATTATCAGCCAGCCCAACAACACGTGGCAGTGTATTCCACAACCTCACTGTGAAGAACCCCCTACGTTGCTTCAAATTAAAGTTCTTTGCCTCTAGTCTAAAGGGGTGGCCTCTGGTACGGTGATCCACTTTATGGGTAAAATGGTCCCCTGCTATTTGTCTATAATGTCCTCTAATGTAAATAAATAAACTACTGAGTCAAATGCTAGCAGTAAACAGGATCAACCTGGCAAAGCAATGGTTGCAAATTTTCATTACCCCACACAAATTAAAGGAAAGAATTACACTGACACAGAACATGCTGTACTTAATGGCTTTATTGACAAATACAATGGAAGAGCATATTGAAATAGAATATATACAATAAAACTTTGTGACAAGCATAACTAGAACAGAGATATCTGCCAACAACATTGGTAAAACACAGACAAACTGTTAAACTGTGTACCCCCTTTACCAACATCCCCTCCCCAGATAACTATATTTTATGTACTCATTTTGAAACAATATGCAAAATATCTTGCGGTTGAAAAAACAAAAATAAACACAATAGAGTTTAAAACATTTTTTTATTTTGGATTTAAATGTTTGGATTTGAATAATTTTGTAAGCTGCTTGAATTCTGCTGATATCGCTTTAGAGACTAAAAAACTGCCTTAAGTTAAGCAGGGGCATGGCAAAGACTTCCAATCTGATTTTTGGAATGAATTTAGTTAGGATTTCCAGGAAAAGTGAATCCTCTCTGCCACATTGGGAGGTGTTAAGTTCTGCAATTTCTGATTTAAGTTCCTTTACTTCTTGGTTTAACACCATCATTTGTTCCTTAATATTCTGCACTTGGACTTTAACGTCCTCAAAATCTGTTTTAAATTTTGTCGCCATATCAGCAATTTCATTCATCAACAGGAGAATGTCTCTAAAGTCTTTTCCATGATGTGACTGTATACTGTTTGGTGCAATTTGTTGTTGCTGCTGCTCTTTATTGTCAAAAGTCCCTTCCGGTGTACTTGTGCTTTGGTGCACACCCTCCTTGACTCCTTTATCCATGGCTAGAGAATTCGTGCAGTGAAAGATTGCAAGAAAAATAGTGACTGCTATGGTTAAACTGAAGACAATGCTCCATTTTGTTTTTATGAAACCCCGGCGATCTACTTGCACTAATCTGTTGTCTTCAGCATCTGTACCACAAGGTTTAGATTGATGACTCAGTTTAGCAAACTGCATATTCTGTCTGTTCAGTGTGGATTTGTTCTTCCTCATTGATGTAAAATTGTCTTTTATAGAATTAGAAATTAGAAGTTGATGTGTAAAAGTAATTGCAATTAAGCAAGAGAACGAGATTCTGTTGCTAACTGCTCAGTGACACAAATAGAATGACGTTAGAGGATGTGAGTCTTATGGCATCACAACAATATCACCATGACAACACTGAGTCACATGACAATCAGGTGATTATGACATCACAGATGCAGGATTGGCACAATGAAGTCACAATGACAATGCTGGGTCACATGACAATCAGGTGATTATGACACCACAGCCCTACCAATATAACAATGAAACAAAGGAAAAAGATTTTTTTGTTCGAATTTTTATCACACCTAATGCATAAGAATACAATATTGATGGAGAATCTTTATGGGTAAAAGGGTCCCCTGCTATTTGTCTATAATGTCCTCTAATGTACTTGTAAAGTGTAATCATGACCCCTCGCCAGCGCCTTTTTTCCAGAGAAAACAACCCCAACCTTGACAGTCTACCTTCTTAATTTAGTCTTCCATCCCTCTAACCAGTTTAGTTGCACATCCCTGCACTCTCTCCAGCTCATTTATATCCCTCTTAAGGACTGAGTCCAAAACTGCACTGCATACTCCAGATGAGGCCTCACCAGGGACCTATAAAGAGGCATTATTATGTTTATCCCTTGAGTTAATGCCCTTTTTTATGCCGACAGCACTTTATTTGCTTTAGTAGCCACCGAATGACACTGCCCAGAATTAGACAACTTGTTATCTACAAAAATCCCTAGATCCTTCTCAGTTAAGGAAACTGCCAACACACCGCCATTTAGTGTATAACTTGCATTTATATTATTTTTGCCAAAGTGCATAACCATGCATTTATCAACATTCAACATCATTTTCCAGTGAAAGAATTACGCTGACACAGAACATGCTGTACTTAACGGCTTTATTGACAAATACAATGGAAGAGCATATTGAAATAGAATATATACAATAAAACTTTGTGACAAGCATAACTCGAACAGAGATATCTGCCAACAACATTGGTAAAACACAGACAAACTGTTAAACTGTGTAGCCCCTTTACCAACATCCCCTCCCCAGATAACTATATTTTATGTACTCATTTTGAAACAATATGCAAAATATCTTGCGGTTGAAAAAACAAAAATAAACACAATAGAGTTTAAAATATTTTTTTATTTTGGATTTAAATTTTTGGATTTGAATAATTTTCTAAGCTGCTTGAATTCTGCTGATATCGCTTTAGAGACTAAAAAACTGCCTTAAGTTAAGCAGGGACATGGCAAAGACTTCCAATCTGATTTTTGGAAACAATTTAGTTAGGATTTCCAGGAAAAGTGAATCCTCTCTGCCACATTGGGAGGTGTTAAGTTCTGCAATTTCTGATTTAAGTTCCTTTACTTCTTGGTTTAACACCATCATTTGTTCCTTAATATTCTGCACTTGGACTTTAACGTCCTCAAAATCTGTTTTAAATTTTGTCGCCATATCAGCAATTTCATTCATCAACAGGAGAATGTCTCTAAAGTCTTTTCCATGATGTGACTGTATACTGTTTGGTGCAATTTGTTGTTGCTGCTGCTCTTTATTGTCAAAAGTCCCTTCCGGTGTACTTGTGCTTTGGTGCCCACCCTCCTTGACTCCTTTATCCATGGCTAGAGAATTCGTGCAGTGAAAGATTGCAAGAAAAATAGTGACTGCTATGGTTAAACTGAAGACAATGCTCCTTTTTGTTTTTATGAAACCCCGGCGATCTACTTGCACTAATCTGTTGTCTTCAGCATCTGTACCACAAGGTTTAGATTGATGACTCAGTTTAGCAAACTGCATATTCTGTCTGTTTAGTGTGGATTTGTTCTTCCTCATTGATGTAAAATTGTCTTTTATAGAATTAGAAATTAGAAATTGATGTGTAAAAGTAATTGCAATTAAGCAAGAGAACGAGATTCTGTTGCTAACTGCTCAGTGACACAAATAGAATGATGTTAGAGGATGTGAGTCTTATGGCATCACAACAATATCACCATGACAACACTGAGTCACATGACAATCAGGTGATTATGACATCACAGATGCAGGATAAGCACAATGAAGTCGAATTGACAATGCTGGGTCACATGACAATCAGGTGATTATGACATCACAGCCCTACCAATATAACAATGAAACAAAGGAAAAAGATTTTTTGTTCGAATTTTTGACACACCTAATAAAGCATAAGAATACAATATTGATGGAGAATCTTTATGGGTAAAAGGGTCCCCTGCTATTTGTCTATAATGTCCTCTAATGTACTTGTAAATTGTAATCATGACCCCTCGCCAGCGCCTTTTTTCCAGAGAAAACAACCCCAACCTTGACAGTCTACCCTCTTAATTTAGTCTTGCATCCCTCTAACCAATTTAGTTGCACATCCCTGCACTCTCTCCAGCTCATTTATATCCCTCTTAAGGACTGGAGTCCAAAACTGCACTGCATACTCCAGATGAGGCCTCACCAGGGACCTATAAAGAGGCATTATTATGTTTATCCCTTGAGTTAATGCCCTTTTTTATGCCGACAGAACTTTATTTGCTTTAGTAGCCACTGAATGACACTGCCCAGAATTAGACAACTTGTTATCTACAAAAATCCCTAGATCCTTCTCAGTTAAGGAAACTCCCAACACACCGCCATTTAGTGTATAACTTGCATTTATATTATTTTTGCCAAAGTGCATAACCTTGCATTTATCAACATTCAACATCATTTTCCAGTGAAAGAATTACGCTGACACAGAACATGCTGTACTTAACGGCTTTATTAACAAATACAATGGAAGAGCATATTGAAATAGAATATATACAATAAAACTTTGTGACAAGCATAACTCGAACAGAGATATCTGCCAACAACATTGGTAAAACACAGACAAACTGTTAAACTGTGTACCCCCTTTACCAACATCCCCTCCCCAGATAACTATATTTTATGTACTCATTTTGAAACAATATGCAAAATATCTTGCGGTTGAAAAAACAAAAATAAACACAATAGAGTTTAAAACATTTTTTTATTTTGAATTTAAATTTTTGGATTTGAATAATTTTGTAAGCTGCTTGAATTCTGCTGATATCGCTTTAGAGACTAAAAAACTGCCTTAAGTTAAGCAGGGGCATGGCAAAAACTTCCAATCTGATTTTTGGAAACAATTTAGTTAGGATTTCCAGGAAAAGTGAATCCTCTCTGCCACATTGGGAGGTGTTAAGTTCTGCAATTTCTGATTTAAGTTCCTTTACTTCTTGGTTTAACACCATCATTTGCCCCTTAATATTCTGCACTTGGACTTTAACGTCCTCAAAATCTGTTTTAAATTTTGTCGCCATATCAGCAATTTCATTCATCAACAGGAGAATGTCTGTAAAGTCTTTTCCATGATGTGACTGTATACTGTTTGGTGCAATTTGTTGTTGCTGTTGCTCTTTATTCTCAAAAGTCCCTTCCGGTGTACTTGTGCTTTGGTGCACACCCTCCTTGACTCCTTTATCCATGGCTAGAGAATTCATGCAGTGAAAGATTGCAAGAAAAATAGTGCCTGCTATGGTTAAACTGAAGATAATGCTCCTTTTTGTTTTTATGAAACCCCGGCGATCTACTTGCACTAATCTGTTGTCTTCAGCACCTGTACCACAAGGTTTAGATTGATGACTCAGTTTAGCAAACTGCATATTCTGTCTGTTCAGTGTGGATTTGTTCTTCCTCATTGATGTAAAATTGTCTTTTATAGAATTAGAAATTGATGTGTAAAAGTAATTGCAATTAAGCAAGAGAACGAGATTCTGTTGCTAACTGCTCAGTGACACAAATAGAATGATGTTAGAGGATGTGAGTCTTATGGCATCACAACAATATCACCATGACAACACTGAGTCACATGACAATCAGGTGATTATGACATCACAGATGCAGAATTGGCACAATGAAGTCACATTGACAATGCTGGGTCACATGACAATCAGGTGATTATGACATCACAGCCCTACCAATATAACAATGAAACAAAGGAAAAAGATTTTTTGTTCGAATTTTTGACACACCTAATAAAGCATAAGAATACAATATTGATGGAGAATCTTTATGGGTAAAAGGGTCCCCTGCTATTTGTCTATAATGTCCTCTAATGTACTTGTAAAGTGTAATCATGACCCCTCGCCAGCGCTTTTTTCCAGAGAAAAAACCCCAACCTTGACAGTCTACCTCTTAATTTAGTCTTGCATCCCTCTAACCAATTTAGTTGCACATCCCTGCACTCTCTCCAGCTCATTTATATCCTCTTAAGGACTGAGTCCAAAACTGCACTGCATACTCCAGATGAGGCCTCACCAGGGACCTATAAAGAGGCATTATTATGTTTATCCCTTGAGTAATGCCCTTTTTATGCCGACAGAACTTTATTTGCTTTAGTAGCCACCGAATGACACTGCCCAGAATTAGACAACTTGTTATCTACAAAAATCCCTAGATCCTTCTCAGTTAAGGAAACTCCCAACACACCGCCATTTAGTGTATAACTTGCATTTATATTATTTTTGCCAAAGTGCATAACCTTGCATTTATCAACATTCAACATCATTTTCCAGTGAAAGAATTACGCTGACACAGAACATGCTGTACTTAACGGCTTTATTGACAAATACAATGGAAGAGCATATTGAAATAGAATATATACATAAAACTTTGTGACAAGCATAACTCGAACAGAGATATCTGCCAACAACATTGGTAAAACACAGACAACTGTTAAACTGTGTACCCCCTTTACCAACATCCCTCCCCAGATAACTATATTTTATGTACTCATTTTGAAACAATATGCAAAATATCTTGCGGTTGAAAAAACAAAAATAAACACAATAGAGTTTAAAACATTTTTTTATTTTGAATTTAAATTTTTGGATTTGAATAATTTTGTAAGCTGCTTGAATTCTGCTGATATCGCTTTAGAGACTAAAAAAACTGCCTTAAGTTAAGCAGGGGCATGGCAAAAAACTTCCAATCTGATTTTTGGAAACAATTTAGTTAGGATTTCCAGGAAAAGTGAATCCTCTCTGCCACATTGGGAGGTTTTTAAGTTCTGCAATTTCTTGTAATTTATCATGACCCCTCGCAGCGCCTTTTTCCAGAGAAAACAACCCCAACTTGTAAGTCTACCCTTTAATTTAGTCTTGCATCCTTAACCAGTTTAGTTGCACATCCCTGCACTCTCTCCAGCTCATTTATATCCCTCTTAAGGACTGTGGAGTCAAAACTGCACTGCATCTCCAGATGAGGCCTACCAGGGACTATAAAGAGGCAATTATTATGTTTAACCTTGAAGTTAATGCCCTTTTTTATGCCGACAGAACTTATATTGCTTTAGTAGCCACTGAATGACACTGCCCAGAATTAGACAACTTGTATCTACAAAATCCCTATCCTTCTCAGTTAGGAAACTCCTCAACCGCCATTTATGTATAATTGCATTTATAATTATTTTTGCAAAGTGCATAACTTGCATTTATAACATTCAACATCTTTTCTCCAGTGAAAAATACGCTGACACAGAACATGCTGTACTTAACGGCTTTATTAACAAATCCCAATGGAAGAGCATATTGAAATAGAATATATACATAAAACTTTGTGACAGATAACTGCAACAGAGATATCTGCAACAACTTGGTAAAACACAGACAACTGTTAAACTGTACGCCCTTACCAACATCCATCCCAAGAAACTATATTTTATGTACTCATTTTGAAACAATATGCAAAATATCTTGCGGTTGAAAAAACAAAAATAAACACAATAGAGTTTAAAACATTTTTTTATTTTGAATTTAAATTTTTGGATTTGAATAATTTTGTAAGCTGCTTGAATTCTGCTGATATCGCTTTAGAGACTAAAAAACTGCCTTAAGTTAAGCAGGGGCATGGCAAAGACTTCCAATCTGATTTTTGGAAACAATTTAGTTAGGATTTCCAGGAAAAGTGAATCCTCTCTGCCACATTGGGAGGTGTTAAGTTCTGCAATTTCTGATTTAAGTTCCTTTACTTCTTGGTTTAACACCATCATTTGCCCCTTAATATTCTGCACTTGGACTTTAACGTCCTCAAAATCTGTTTTAAATTTTGTCGCCATATCAGCAATTTCATTCATCAACAGGAGAATGTCTCTAAAGTCTTTTCCATGATGTGACTGTATACTGTTTGGTGCAATTTGTTGTTGCTGTTGCTCTTTATTGTCAAAAGTCCCTTCCGGTGTACTTGTGCTTTGGTGCACACCCTCCTTGACTCCTTTATCCATGGCTAGAGAATTCGTGCAGTGAAAGATTGCAAGAAAAATAGTGACTGCTATGGTTAAACTGAAGACAATGCTCCTTTTTGTTTTTATGAAACCCCGGCGATCTACTTGCACTAATCTGTTGTCTTCAGCATCTGTACCACAAGGTTTAGATTGATGACTCAGTTTAGCAAACTGCATATTCTGTCTGTTCAGTGTGGATTTGTTCTTCCTCATTGATGTAAAATTGTCTTTTATAGAATTAGAAATTAGAAATTGATGTGTAAAAGTAATTGCAATTAAGCAAGAGAACGAGATTCTGTTGCTAACTGCTCAGTGACACAAATAGAATGATGTTAGAGGATGTGAGTCTTATGGCATCACAACAATATCACCAACAACACTGAGTCACATGACAATCAGTGATGATTATGACATCACAGATGCAGAATTGGCACATGAAGTCCATTACATGTGGGTCACATGACATCAGGTGATTATACATCACACCTACCATATAAAATGAAACAAAGGAAAAAGATTTTTTTGTACTCATTTTGAAATATCAAATATCTGCAGTGAAACAAATAAACAATGAGTTAACATTTTTATTTTGGATTAAATTTGGATTGATAATTGTAAGCTGCTTGAATTCTGCTGAATCTTAGAGACTGAAAACTGCCTTAAGTTAAGCAGGCATGGCAAAGACTTCCAATCTGATTTGGAACAATTTGTTAGATTCCAGGAAAGGATCCTCTCGCCAATTGGAGTGTTAATCGCAATTCTGATTAAGTTCTTATTCTGTTTACACCATCATTTCCCCTTAATTTTGACTTGGATTTACGTCCTCAATCTGTTTAAATTTTGTCGCCATATACATTTCTCATCACAGGAGATGTCTTAAGTCTTTTCATGATGTACTTATATGTTGGTGCAATTTTTGTTGCTGTCTCTTTATGTCAAAAGTCTTCGGTGTATTGTGCTTGGTGCACACCCTCTTGACTCCTTTATACATGGAGAGAATTCGTCAGTGAAGATGCAAGTAATAGTGACTGCTATGGTTAAACTGAAGACAATGCTCTTTTTGTTTATGAAACCCGGCATCTATTGCACTATCTGTGTCTTCAGCACTGTACACAAGGTTTAGATTGATGACCATTAGAACTGCATTTCGTCTGTTCAGTGTGGATTTGTTCTCCTCATGATTAATTGTCTTTATGTAGGAATGGTGAAGTATTCAATAGCATAGAACAATTCTGCAACTGAGTCACATGAAATCAGGTGATTAGAATAGCATGCATACACAATGATCACCATGACAACCTGAGTCACATGACAATCAGGTGATTATGACATCACAGCTCAATAAGACAATGAAACATTGAAATTTTTGTTCGAATTTTTGACACACTAATAAAGACATAAGAATACCAATATAATGAGAAATCTTTATGGTAAAAAGGGTCCCCTGCTTTTGTCTAAATGTCCACTAATGTACTTGTAAAGTGTAATCATGACCCCTCGCCAGCATCCTTTTTCAGAGAAAACACCCCAACCTTGACAGTCTACCCTCTTTAATTTAGTCTTCCATCCCTCTAAAACCAATTTAGTTGCACATCCCTGCACTCTCTCCAGCTCATTTATATCCCTCTTAAGGACTGAGTCCAAAACTGCACTGCATACTCCAGATGAGGCCTCACCAGGGACCTATAAAGAGGCATTATTATGTTTATCCCTTGAGTTAATGCCCTTTTTTATGCCAACAGAACTTTATTTGCTTTAGTAGCCACCGAATGACACTGCCCAGAATTAGACAACTTGTTATCTACAAAAATCCCTAGATCCTTCTCAGTTAAGGAAACTGCCAACACACCGCCATTTAGTGTATAACTTGCATTTATATTATTTTTGCCAAAGTGCATAACCTTGCATTTATCAACTTTCAACATCATTTTCCAGTGAACGAATTACGCTGACACAGAACATGCTGTACTTAACGGCTTTATTGACAAATACAATGGAAGAGCATATTGAAATAGAATATATACAATAAAACTTTGTGACAAGCATAACTCGAACAGAGATATCTGCCAACAACATTGGTAAAACACAGACAAACTGTTAAACTGTGTACCCTCTTTACCAACATCCCCTCCCCAGATAACTATATTTTATGTACTCATTTTGAAACAATATGCAAAATATCTTGCGGTTGAAAAAACAAAAAATAAATACAAGAGAGTTTAAGTTTTTTTTTATTTTGGATTTAAATTTTTGGATTTGAATAATTTTGTAAGCTGCTTGAATTCTGCTGATATCGCTTTAGAGACTAAAAAACTGCCTTAAGTTAAGCAGGGGCATGGCAAAGACTTCCAATCTGATTTTTGGAAACAATTTAGTTAGGATTTCCAGGAAAAGTGAATCCTCTCTGCCACATTGGGAGGTGTTAAGTTCTGCAATTTCTGATTTAAGTTCCTTTACTTCTTGGTTTAACACCATCATTTGCCCCTTAATATTCTGCACTTGGACTTTAACGTCCTCAAAATCTGTTTTAAATTTTGTTGCCATATCAGCAATTTCATTCATCAACAGGAGAATGTCTCTAAAGTCTTTTCCATGATGTAACTGTATACTGTTTGGTGCAATTTGTTGTTGCTGCTGCTCTTTATTGTCATAAGTCCCTTCCGGTGTACTTGTGCTTTGGTGCCCACCCTCCTTGACTCCTTTATCCATGGCTAGAGAATTCGTGCAGTGAAAGATTGCAAGAAAAATAGTGACTGCTATGGTTAAACTGAAGACAATGCTCCTTTTTGTTTTTATGAAACCCCGGCGATCTACTTGCACTAATCTGTTGTCTTCAGCATCTGTACCACAAGGTTTAGATTGATGACTCAGTTTAGCAAACTGCATATTCTGTCTGTTTAGTGTGGATTTGTTCTTCCTCATTGATGTAAAATTGTCTTTTATAGAATTAGAAATTAGAAATTGATGTGTAAAAGTAATTGCAATTAAGCAAGAGAACGAGATTCTGTTGCTAACTGCTCAGTGACACAAATAGAATGATGTTAGAGGATGTGAGTCTTTATGGCATCACAACAATATCACCATGACAACACTGAGTCACATGACAATCAGGTGATTATGACATCACAGATGCAGGATAAGCACAATGAAGTCGAATTGACAATGCTGGGTCACATGACAATCAGGTGATTATGACATCACAGCCCTACCAATATAACAATGAAACAAAGGAAAAAGATTTTTTGTTCGAATTTTTGACACACCTTATAAAGCATAAGAATACAATATTGATGGAGAATCTTTATGGGTAAAAGGGTTCCCTGCTATTTGTCTATAATGTCCTCTAATGTACTTGTAAAGTGTAATCATGACCCCTCGCCAGCGCCTTTTTTCCAGAGAAAACAACCCCAACCTTGACAGTCTACCCTCTTAATTTAGTCTTCCATCCCTCTAACCAATTTAGTTGCACATCCCTGCACTCTCTCCAGCTCATTTATATCCCTCTTAAGGACTGAGTCCAAAACTGCACTGCATACTCCAGATGAGGCCTCACCAGGGACCTATAAAGAGGCATTATTATGTTTATCCCTTGAGTTAATGCCTTTTTTATGCCGACAGAACTTTATTTGCTTTAGTAGCCACCGAATGACACTGCCCAGAATTAGACAACTTGTTATCTACAAAAATCCCTAGATCCTTCTCAGTTAAGGAAACTCCCAACACACCGCCATTTAGTGTATAACTTGCATTTATATTATTTTTGCCAAAGTGCATAACCTTGCATTTATCAACATTCAACATCATTTTCCAGTGCAAGAATTACGCTGACACAGAATATGCTGTACTTAACGGCTTTATTAACAAATACAATGGAAGAGCATATTGAAATAGAATATATACAATAAAACTTTGTGACAAGCATAACTCGAACAGAGATATCTGCCAACAACATTGGTAAAACACAGACAAACTGTTAAACTGTGTACCCCCTTTACCAACATCCCCTCCCCAGAAAACTATATTTTATGTACTCATTTTGAAACAATATGCAAAATATCTTGCGGTTGAAAAAAACTAAAATAAACACAATAGAGTTTAAAACATTTTTTTATTTTGAATTTAAATTTTTGGATTTGAATAATTTTGTAAGCTGCTTGAATTCTGCTGATATCGCTTTAGAGACTAAAAAACTGCCTTAAGTTAAGCAGGGGCATGGCAAAAACTTCCAATCTAATTTTTGGAAACAATTTAGTTAGGATTTCCAGGAAAAGTGAATCCTCTCTGCCACATTGGGAGGTGTTAAGTTCTGCAATTTCTGATTTAAGTTCCTTACTTCTTGGTTTAACACCATCATTTGCCCCTTAATATTCTGCACTTGGACTTTAACGTCCTCAAAATCTGTTTTAAATTTTGTCGCCATATCAGCAATTTCATTCATCAACAGGAGAATGTCTCTAAAGTCTTTTCCATGATGTGACTGTATACTGTTTGGTGCAATTTGTTGTTGCTGTTGCTCTTTATTCTCAAAACATTCCCATAGGCTTTTTAAAGCAATTCGGTAGGTTTTGGGTGGCGAAGTAGGCAGGTATTTTTAAAAGAGACAGTACTTCGACTATCGAATGGGCGAATAGTAGCAGCGTTTTTGCGCTCGATCTATTCAAATCATTCTACTTTTAGCGAATTGACGCCAATTCGATAGTCGAGGAGCACAACAAAACTACTCGAAATTCGAGTATTTTTCCTTCTATTCCTTCACTCGAACTTAGTGAATGGGCCCCTAAAGGTATCATGATCCAAATTATGGAAAGATCCATTATCCGGAAAACCCCAGGTTCCGAACATTCTGGATAACAGGGTCCATACCTGTACTCATCGAGTTCTACTGTCCTTTCAGTGCTAACCTGTGCCTTAAAACAGATTAAGATCATAGCAAAGTGGTAGAGATATGACATATAGAAAGTATTGACCTTTGTTGCCAAGCATTAGAAAAGTCCTAAGTACACAAGACATAATGGGCTACATCTAGCTCTGTGAGAAAATCTTATCTGATTGTTTATCCATAGGATAAGAAAAGGTTTTTTTCCCTCATATTTAGTTTTGCATGAATAAAATAATGACTGTTACTAACATATATTTATATATTTATATACATATAATTAGTACACAGTTAAGGTTTTAAGTAACACACAATTTTGATAAATGAGAATAAATCAGCAATTTAGTTGTGGGAGATGGGGTTCTGAAAATACATTTGTTTTTGGGTTATTGGAGCTGATGAGCAGTACCTTATCTCTTATCAGGCATCGATGACAATCACACGTGAAAGAGTACTGGCGCTGTAGCTGGTCCCGGCGTCCTTGCGTGGGCATTTTTACATCAATGTAGCTTATGGTTAGCTGTAAGAAAAATAAATAGGTCAAGAAAATGAAAATAGAGTGAAAGACTAAATATGAGAGTAAAACTGAAAGTGAGATTGTAGGTGTGAGAGTGCATATGAAAGAGTAGGGGTTGTGGTAAAAGGAAGGAAAAGACATGAGCCCACTGTCTTCCAGGTATTAATGGATCACTATAATAGTACCCTGGGCCGGTGTGGCAACAATTATAATCACTAAGGGGTGAATAACAAATTGGTTATGCCACAGTGATGACTCCACAATTTATAAAACCTGACCACACATATCCAAAATGCACTGAAGATTAATTTAGAAAACGTGGTAGTACTGTATACAGGGTTAGACTGGGCATGGCTGCCCCATAAAGAGCCACTGCAGGGTTTGCACTGAGGCCTAAAGTTTGACGTCAGTATGGGGCCCCTAGGGACGGCCAGGAGGGACCTTCATTTTGAAGCCCCGGTAGGCACGCAAGGTTCCAGCCCAACCCTTTTCACAGTTACAATATATATCAACTTCCTGCACAACAATAAACAATTTCACAGAAAAATACCGCATTACCTATTAAAACAGAAAACCATGGTTATTTCATTTTATATCGTATTTTGATGCAAGATATTGACCAACAGGAGGCTCAGAATACAGATAGAAAGTTATTTGCGAAAGGACAAAAGTCCCTGGCATTATTTTGCCCTACCTGTGCTTAATAAGTTCTTAAATCCCCATGGTTATTTCTAGAGACAGAAGCCTTTCTTTTGTAAGGAGTCACCGTAGTTTATATTTAAAAGTAGTGTGAAGACTATTTTCTTTGACCATTACCTTGCTTTTCTACGTGTTACTTGGTCCACCATATATAATTAATCCCTGTTTGTCCCACAGTCCTTCATATGTATGGGGTGGATAAAATAATAATGATAAAAAACAAACAAACAGAAATGTACTGCAAGTCTCTAAATTAAATGACAAAGGCAGCTACATCTGTTGAATTACAATGCACATTAGGTTACAAGTAAACACAATTAAAAGAAAATAGGAATCATTAATGAAGACTCCAGACAGAAGTGCAAGTGCAGTAAGAATGCACTCCCTGTTGCTCATGCATGGGATCTGTTGTCTGGAAACCCGCTATCCAGAAAGAAACAGTACCTGGAATGTGATCCAAACTAAGATATAATTGATCCTTATTAGAGGCAAAACAATCTTATCGGGTTTATTTAATGTTTAAATTAAGTTTAAATGACTACCGGTATAACTATTGCATGAAGATACAAATTACAGAAAAATCCTTTATTCTGAAAACCCCAGGTCCTTAGCATTCTGGGTTTATATAGGTTATATACCTGTTTATATACGTGATTACATACTGTATATTGGTCTGTATACATACAGTATGGGGCCTATTTATCATGCTGTTTAAAAAGTGGAGAGAGAAACATTACCGGTGATGTTGTCCATAGCAACCAATCACCGTAGCACTGTGTTTGTTTGAAGGGGTTGAAATTGATAGACTTTTTGAACCAAGATAAACTATGTATCTGCTCAAACCAGTCAAAATACTTGGACAAATTGATGCAAGTATCAGGATTGATAAAAAAAAAATTCTTTCAGGAACGTTTTCATAAATGGGCAAAATGTTGAATAGCTGGGAATAGCTGGGAATACACTTGACAAATGTATTTGTGAAGTGTTTCAAACAATTACTTTAAATAGTACACAAACATGTCTCAGTGTTTTCTTCCAATCTTTGTAAAGTATTATTTTTGGTGCAGTTGCCAGTGATCAGTCAATAAATTAGTCCAGAACTTCATTGTAATACAGTACAAGCATTTCGTAATCTTTTTTGACTGCAGTGAAGCAGGGATGGTTTAATTAAGCAGATTACACAGTACAACAGGTTATTTAAACAATTTTTAGCGTGAATTATTATGTGGTCTTAAATAAATATTTAATTAGGGATTTGTTCCAGGCAAGCACACATATCCTAATTACAATACCTTCCAATAAACAGTGTTTTTTTTCACCAGTGCAATTGTACTGCTAAATTTGATTTCCAATCTCAGACCAATAACTGTTCGGTAAGCTCATCAGAAAACAAGAGTATTGCGGTATTAATTGAAACAGTTCTTGTATTTCTGTAATAATAAATGTGGTTTTGAGGAAACAGATAAATTTAAATTTTTCCAAAAGAAAAAAATCTTTCTTCGAGAGTTGTCTGGGATACAGTGGTGCAGAGTCCTCACAGACGTATCTGAATACAACTCTATGCCCACAAGGACAACTTAGTTACATTTTCCATATACACAAAGGGACAATTTTAATTTTTGGCAGAAATGCATTTCGATGCATTGTATAAATATTGGAAAACATTTAGATAATATAAAAATAAATATCAGAAAATATTTTATTGATGTGACATCTCCACCTTTTAATTATTTAGTATTTAGCTTTTGGGCAGTTAAACCATAAAAAAGAAAAAATAGAATTCATTTCCAATAAGATTTGCAGACTGAACTGATTTAAAAGGTACAGGGAACCACATTACGGAACTGATTTACTAACTAATTTTAATGTGCACCACTACTGTTGCTGGTTGCACTCAACCAGATCTTAGCTTTGTTTGGAACATGTAATGTACTATACTGATCAAAATCAATTGCTAATTGGTTGTTATGGTCAAATATACTACTTAAAAAAAGAAGGAAAGTTATTATTTGAAAATACTGCCAAAATATAAGGATGATGTTCTTCTCCTTAAAGCCGTGTGTTTCTGCTTACATCCTTCTTCATTTTGCCATGCTTGTATCCAGAAGTTAGTAGGGAGTTAATGGACGCCATTTTTTATCTGTGACATAAAATAAGCCCTGCTTGGTGAGCATACTCATTATACAGGTATAGGATCTGTTATCTGCAAACTCGTTATCCTGTCTGCAATAACAGCGCTGTGTACTTGAGTTCAACTAAGATATAATTAATCAAAATAAGCCTTCTACGTTTATTTAATGTTTAAATTATTTTATTTTAGTAGACTTAAGGTATGAAGAAAGAATCTGTTATCTGGAAAACCCCAGGTCCCAAACATTCTGGATAACAAGTCCGACACTTATATATAGATTATAACAAGGTCAATAGTCACAGCTCATAAAAGTTTGACTGGTCCAGACTGCTAAAAGTGACTTGATATTTGGAAATTCTAAATGGCCAAGCCTCCATTTTTGAGTGAAGAGTTCACTTACTTTCTGTACCTGGGGACATCAGAGAGCTGCAATTATTTTACAGATTATTTAATTTCCAGCTGAATCCAGTGCAATAAATAAGCATTGAAAATATCACTGCAATGGGGGGGGGCAGGCCACTAATTCAGGATTATCTTTATTATTTGATTTCAATGGGAGATAATCTTGGAACATTTGGAGGGATTTCAGGGGAATGTCTTCTCATGCAAAGGTTTAGTTGGTGGTTTAGGTAGTAGCAGATAGCAGCATATTGTGCTTTGCCTAAAGATGGCCATAGACGCAAAGATCCGCATGTTTGGCGACATCGCTAAACGAGCCAATATTTCCCCGATATGCCACTAATGGGCACGGCTGTATCGGGGGTAATCTGAACGTTCGGCCCTATGGCCGAATGATCGGATTTTGATGAGAGCGCAATGGGCTCCGACGGGACAGTCGGGACAAAATCAAACCTGTCCGATCGACCAAACGAAAAATGTCGGGACTCTCCACACATGGTCCAAAGTCTTACGAATCCTCGATTCGTACAATAGGATCTTTGCATCTATGGCCACCTTAAAGCGGATGGTGTCTTTGTTGTTGCTAATATTTAATCAAGAAGCACTGTTGTGTACTCGGTTCTTAACATTCAAAACTTGGCATTCTGAGAGTGTTTTTGGATCCCTCATAGATGAAGTTGAGAGCTCCAAGCGACAATAAAATGAATGGTTTCTATTTTGTAGCAGATCGGTACCGGATAAAATACATTAATCATGCCTTTAATTAAATTTTAAATAAATCAATACTTAGATTGCCCTGAAGAAAGAAAGAAAGAAAGAAAGAAAGAAAGAAAGAAAGAAAGAAAGAAAGAAAGAAAGAAAGAAAGAAAGAAAGAAAGAAAGAAAGAAAGAAAGAAAGAAAGAAAGAAAGAAAGAAAAAGAAAGAAAGAAAGAAAGAAAGAAAGAAAGAAAGAAAGAAAGAAAGAAAGAAAGAAAGAAAGAAAGAAAGAAAGAAAGAAAGGAAAAGGCCAAAGAAGCATTTTCAAAGGAAATAAAAACCTACACATATACTGTACCTTGAACAGTAAGTATGCTTGCTGTTACTCAACCGTATAACATACTCAGATTTCATATTGTACAGACACCTGTATGTAATGCAGGATATACTTGAATGAATACAATGGAAATAGACTGGGTACAGCGTCGGGCTGGGGGTCCAAGGGCCCTCCGGGCCTGCAGCATCAGGGGCCTCATACAAACCCCCGGGCTTCCCAGCCATAAAGTCTTCTCCACCACCCCCTGCAAGCGCTTACTTTTTATGGCGATTCAGTGTAACCAGCTTTAGGGAGGGAGGTAAGAAGAGGGAGTGGGTCTGAGGCGGCTGGGTTTTTTTCCGGTGCTGCGCCGGCCTAGTCTGACCCTGACTGCAACAAATTAAAACTGAAAAAATGTTTAATTTATTTATCCAGCATAAAATCCTTTTTCTGAGCAGTGTGAAAAAAAATCATGTTTACACATAAAATATTTATGCCAATATAACGCAGAGCAACATAAATTAACTATGAGGAAAACAAGCAAACCATACTGACATGCACAAGGTCAAACAAACTGCCATTAAGGTCTGGCATAAGAGACAATGTCCTCAGATGAGTATGTCTCATTGTTGCCACCTAAAATATTGGCAGATGGAACCTCATTTCGTGCCCAGACTTATGCAAAGCTGGAAAATGCTAGGGTGGCGCCCATTTGCTATGCATTTCAATCTGCATATGATTTACTTCATGACATATTACCAGATTTTAGGCTACATGATATCTGGACTACAGCATAATCATCCTACGAAAAACAATGCAAGAACAGGACAGGACAGTGCTCCTACCAGCTTGTCCAATTAATCATCCATTAGATTTTGGTCTTCCTTTCTTTAAATACTCCTGTCAGCGTTACTTGGTATACTTTTCTTTATTTTGCTTTAAAAGGCAAGCACTTCAAAATGTGTAATGCCTCATTTAGGACTGAAAGTGCATTGTGCACAAATAGACACAGAACTGTGAGCTCAAAGATTCATAAAAGCATTTGTGATCATATACATTCCTTTAAACTTCTGGCAAGAACCACTGTGCTCCTTTAACCTGATGAAATATAGGCAAGACAAAACAATACATGGGAACCCTAAAATTACCGTCAGTCTGAACCTTCAATAATTCCAGGTTTCCTTGGATTCCGCCAACTGACTAGTGGCAAGTTTATAGGATGCTAATGACATTATTAAAACTGCATGCTAGGAGTAACATCATTCTCATACAGATCTTGAGTAATAGCACATACCACCAGTTGTGTGCGATTTACCAAAATAAATCCTCATTTGCATCTCTATTGGTGCATCACTCACAAGAATAGGTGGAAACAACTTAGAACATGCCCACAATTATGCTAGAGTTCTGAGGAAACACTGCATTTTGGTCGGAACCTGGGGTAATACGGATAATGGATCTTTCCATAATAATGGGAATCTTCATACCCTAAGTCTACTAGAAAATCATGTAAACATTGAATAAACCAAACAGGCTGTTTTTTTCATTGGAAGGAAAACCAGCCTATTGGGTTTATTTAATGTTCACATGATTTTCTAGTAGACTTAGGGTATGAAAAAGTAATCAGCATGGCTAATGAAGCATAGGTCATTTCAGACAAACTTAATTGCCTTTCATTTTGGAAGTTGGACAGAGGGGTTGCAGTAGATGTGATCTCCCTGGATTTTGCTAAATGTTGCCAATGTTGTCCGTACATGGATAGGAAACTGGATCATGTACAGGGGGTAGTTGTAAATGGTATATTCTCTACTTACTAGTATAAGTAGGGTTTCTTAGTGGGGTGTCACAGGGTATTGTCCTCTTGAGTGCACTTGATTTGTTCATAAATAACTTGGAGGTGGGCATTATAAACAATATATTGTTGATTGCAGATTATTATTATGTATTATAAAACTGCCAATATATCCCACAGCAAAATACACTAAATTAGTGTATATATTAAACATACCAGAAAACATACAAAAACAACCAATAACCATTACAAGAGGTAAAGAGGGAAATGATGACTCAAAACTATGCAGGCAAATTAATGCCATTCAGCATGTGGCATCCTTGCAGGAGGATCAAGAGAAAAATATCAATCTGGGTCAGAGCCGGGCCAGGCAACCTAGGCAACCTGACTGGTCACGGCACTGGCTGGGACACAACATGCTATGAATCTTTTCCCTCTCTGAGGCACTTACTATAAGAAGTAGTTTCTTAGTGGGGTGCCACAGGGTATTTTCCTCTTACGTGCACTTGATTTGTTCATAAATAACTTGGTGATTGCAGAGTATTATTATGTATTAAAAAAATGCCAATATATTCCACAGTAATATACACTAAATGGGTGTGTATATTAAATGTACCAGAAAATATACAAAAACAACCAATAACCAATACAAGAGGTAAGGCCCATTAATTCCATTCAGCATGTGGCATCCATGCAGGAGGTTTAAGAATAAAATATCAATCTGGGTGGCTAGATGGAAGCTACTTATACCCTTAATTGGACTACATGAGGGGTACTTATATGTAGCAAGCAATGCCGGTCAGCAGCAGCAAAAGCCAGCAAGGTTTTGAAGTCATGAGCAAATTTATTTGCAGAGTTTCACCCCAAAAATATGCCCTTAAACACCAATAGGTGAAAAAAATTGTCACTTGACAAAAAAAAATTTGACACCCATAAACTTGAATTCTTGCAAATGCTCATTTCACAAATTTTCGGCAAAGTGAAATGGGTCAGTTTTGAGTTCTATTAAAAAACAGAACATGCTATGCATTTATAGTCTTCAGTGCCAGGTGCTGGTTTCAATACATTTTCCCTCTCAGGCATATTGAGATGGCTTCAGAGTTTTTATCTTCCTCTGAATCAACTAGCTGTTAGGCAGGTTTTGTTTAGACGTTGATGTTACCATATAATGATGTTTATATGTCATTTGTTTAGGCCTATAAAGCCTTTGCTAGTTGATGTCGTTAATGAAAAATAATTATATTGAGTATATTCGGATCCTGTTCTTTTGTCATTTGTGGTTCCTACATTTTTTATTACAATTGTGAATAACATTCATTTCCTCCAGGCCTGGGACTACAGTATCACCAGTTCTGCATTCTCGTCTGTGGTGCTCTTTTTTTAATGGAGGGTAAATGTGTGCAAGCTTATAGTGCCTCTTTATACCAGCGTTTGAGCAAACCCTGTGCAGTCATTTAGGGTTTTTAACAGAGTAGCTTTGAAATCAGAGAATCTTATGTAAAAACTCGTAAGGAAGCTAGAAACAGAAACACACAGGGATTTGTTGCAAGTTGCCCTTGATTTGTGAAAGGCTACTGGGAAGACCACGCAGCAGTACAGAGATTAGAACAGAGCCGCACACACAATTATACTCAGTCTGGGAGCTTACACAATTTATTGAGACCACCTGTGCATCAACGTTTTGGGAGCACAACCCACCCTTCACGTGGATAAAACAGTAAAAACATGCAACACCTTTAAAGACAACAAAGTCCCACCTCCCATTTTCCAGAAAGAGAAAGAGGCTTGGAATGCAAACAATCCACAGTTCCATGTGTAGCTAAGGAAACTTTGCACCCCCTGAAACTTTGATGCACAGGTGGTCAAAATAAATGGGGTAATCCCCCCACCTGCACATAATTGTACAGCTTCGTTTTATCTTCTATACTGCTGTGAGGATGCTGATGGTCATACGACAGGCCAGCACTAGGGATGGGCGAATTTGACCCGTTTTGTTAAAAATTTGCTGACGCAGAAATGTCGGTGACGCCCATTAAAGCCTATGGGAGTAAAAAATTTTGCCGCAATGCAAAATTTTTTTGGCGCCTGTCTTTTTGCCGCACGATGCCATACAAGTCTATGGGTGTCATTTTCGTGGTGAAACAAGATGAAGAAATTTGCCCATCCCTAGCCAGCACCACCAGTGTAGTAAGTAATTTAAAAAAGAGTGTGCAATGAGAAAAAACATACCAGGAAGTACAGTCAGATTTATAAGCAAACAGAAGTTCTATCAAGTGAACAGCCAATATCCATTAGCAGTTGGTTAGGGTGGATAACAACATTAGATTTTTGGCAGCCATTTTTCAGGTTAGTTGCTACAGGATTTAACTTCAGGCAGGACCTGCTCATTGTTTATTTTGAGCTCAATATATTAGAAAAATATCTCAGTCATTACTTTAGTAGGTTTTTTATAATTTTTCTTGCTGCAAGCACAATCATTGCTTATACTGATTACATCCCTACTGACATTTTTTCCTTTCTTTCATGACTCCAGGCAACCAGATTTGTCTGACATATTGCAAATACTTCCTCTTTGTCAGAGGGAAAAAAAGGTAATTGCAGCCTTTAAATTGAGACAGACTTATGTATTTTATCTAATATATATTAGCATTTTGACATTTCTAGGCAACTAGAATTTTTCAAGCTATGCAACATTATCTTCACTGTGTTGGTAATCTCTATCCCACCAACGCAAACTCCATTGTATCCTTGAAACAAGAATCTCCAATGGAGCTAACATATGCTCATTGTGATTTTTAATTGCTACTAAATGCCAATAATATATCAAGATATGCTGCATTAGCTCTACCATGACTGTAATCACTTCAACCCACACTACAAGCATTTCCACCTTTATCACAAGACAAATTCCAGTTCTGCTTAACAACAATGCCATCATCACACTTAGGTGTCCATTTACTATAGTGATAGAAACTGATAAATTGTGCCAGAAATAACACCAGAGCTAGAAACGGTTTAATAAACTGCAATTACCTCTGTAACTGAGGATTTTTTGGGTTTTGCAATATGTAAGCAGTTTTGTAAGATAGGGCACCAGAATTATTGATTTGCCACACCAAAATGTACATTGTATTGTAAAGTGAGTAAGATGT
The DNA here is from genome assembly GCF_017654675.1 of Xenopus laevis. Lineage (NCBI taxonomy): Eukaryota > Metazoa > Chordata > Amphibia > Anura > Pipidae > Xenopus > Xenopus laevis. The sequence continues at coordinate 52,939,856 of NC_054379.1, read as the reverse complement.
AATGTCAGGTTTTTAACATGATCAGCAAACATTGGTGAGTACACTTGTGGAAAAATGATACTATGGGGGAGATTTTTTTTTGCACAAAAACTCATGAATTTGAATTACGCTTAGAAAAACTCATATTTTACTATAAATTTATTGAGCGCAAAAAATAGTAATGCTTGAATGTAAAATTTTGCCATCTATAAGCTGAAGTCAATGGGAGCTGTCTATGGCAATTTTTCAACCCACTGAAAATTATAGAGTAAGAATTTGACCTATTCTAATTTTATATATTCATATATAAATCACGGTATAAATTCTGATTTGCTGCATATTAAAGAAGTACCACTGTCAAGAACTATTAGTATTACATATGCTCCTCATATACAATTTATGAAAAGGTAACTAAAAGAATGCATAATAAATATGTTGAGATACAAAAGCCTAAGGATAGTTCATTGGTTTGCTTATAATGACTTTAATAATGTACAATAATGTACAAATAACTTTAATAATGTACAAATTTGCCTGTAGCTACAAAAGAATTAGACTGTAGGCTATACAAGGCAGTTATTCATTTGCCTGAGATTTAGATAGCGGTGACAGAAAGGCTACCATGGTGGTAAAAGTAACATCTTATTGTTGTAAGTCTTTTACAAAGCACTTTAGAATAAATATGCACATGAAATTGTAAAATATATCCTCACCACTTTCTAATGTCAAAATGTTCAATTTAATATGTAAAAATAGCAATGCTGACAGGCAATGTTATTGGTGCAATTTAAAAGCACAGCCCATAGTGGTGATGAAAGACAGTGATGCTATAGGTGCTGCTCAATCATCTTGCCCCTAGAAGCTGCTGTTAGTGTTGCTTTTGTCACTGCATGCCTACACTACCTATCTCAGTGCATGTAGAGGAACCTGGTTGAAGGCCTGGGACTGGAGTTGACGTAGTTGTTTTTTTTCAATGTAATTTTTTTTAATTTATGTAAATCAAGGTTTTAGAGTTTTAAGTACTTGTAGCACTTGTAAACTAACAAAAAAGCTGAATAAACTGTGATTTCATGGGGCGCCCGCAATTCAAATCCGGCCCTGAGCATTAGAGAGGTTATTGTATGATCCCCTTATATATTTATACATAGTTATCATAACCCCCTTAAGAGCCATTTATCCAGTGTGAACAACCCCAGCTTGGCCAGTCTTTCCTCATAGCTCAGATTTTCCATACCTTTTACCAACTAAGTTGCCCTTCTCTGTACCCACTCGAATTCCATAATGTCCTGTTTGAGCGCTGGAGACCAAAACTGCACAGCATATTCTAGAACTTGTTTGCCCTTGAAGCTAACGACTGGCATTGCTTGCTACAGCCAAGTTTATAATCTCCAAGGACTCCAAGGTCCTTTTCCCTAATGGATTTGCCTAGTACAGTCCCATTTAGGGTATAAGTGGCTTGAATATTTTTACATCCCAGGTGCATGACTTTATTATTATCAACATGAATCTCATCTTCCACTTAGCTGCCCAAATTGCCAGTTTTTCAAGAACCTGCTGCAAATATGCCACATCCTGTATGGAATTAATTGGGCTGGATAGTTTTGTGTCATCTGCAAACACTGATACATTACTTACAATACCCTCCCCTAATTCATTAATGAACAAGTTAAATAGAAGTGAACCCAATACAGAACCCTAAGGTACCCCACCAAAAAGCTTACACAAAGTAAAGAATGTACCATTAACAACCACCCTCTGTACCTGATCCTGTAGCCAGTTTCCTATCAATGTGCATGCAACTTCATTAAGCCCAATAGCTTAATTAAGCAGTAGTTTGTGGGGCACTGTATCAAACGCTTTTGTAAAATCCAAATAGATTGCATCTACTGTGCCCCCTGCTGTCCAGCATCTTACTTACCTCATCATGAAAAGCAATCATATTTCTCTGACATGACCTAGCCTTCATGAATTCTTTACAATCAGTGAAGAACTCTACCCATAAGACTTCAGCCCCCTCATTTTCTAACATCACCTCCTTCTTTTATATAAGCTTTCAAAACACACATACCCCTCCTCTTTTTTATTGCCTCTGTCCCTCCGAAACAAGGTATAGCCACTAATATTAACTGCCCAGTCATGCAACTCATTCAGCCATGTTTCGGCAACACCAATCAGATCATGTTTCCCCTCCAGTGCCAGCACTTCCAGCTCTCCTCTAAAATTACACAAATACACATTTTGATAAATAACCCCCTATAAGTTAATTCAAAGGTGGAAAAAAAAGTTGATTTCCAGATTTTGCCAATTAAAACTCTCCATTTGCAAAGATAAGGATATTGATATATTAGCTTTGTAATATGTTATTTACAATCACCAAAAGTTGCATAAATAACCATAACACAAAGATATTTTTATTTTATATTTTGTTCTGTATCATAATCTTTTACAATACTGTCAAGGCCTGTTTGAGGCAGTATATACACGTTGTATTGCAACATCTCAAATGCAAATATATAGTTACTAACAGTAAGACATATAGTTACTAACAGTCCCTTAAATAGCATCCTTAAAGATATATTCAGTTTAGAAAAAAAAACATAAATTGGAGAATAAATCTAATTCTAAGTTGGTTATTTTCTCATTAACCATGTAGTATGTTGATTTTATGTTTGCATTCATGTCAGCTCTTGCTTGTACAGACTCATAGCATATATTTAATTTACACTTGCATTGCTGTGCAGTGGAATAAAAAAAAAAAAAAAACACCAGTGAAACCAACAACATAACAAGATACACTCACTTGAAATCTATAGAAAGATATTTGTATTATAATTATAAATGACAGCAGCTTATGATTTAACACACTAGATAACAGTAAATTTTAATTAAACCAACCCTTTAAATACACAGGAACATCCTTAATCTGTTTAGGATTTGTGGCAGGAAAGAACAGAAAATAAAGTTCAGGAGAGAGGGGAATTACATGGTGAGCTCCACATCCATATATCCTAGGTTACTGCTTGTTCTATCTACCATAATCTCCACTCTGGAGACAAGTTCTACTTGTTCTGTACATTAGTTCATAAAAACATTAGCTCTATGTTCCTTCTGCTGCAGATGTACCTTTTTATCTTTGACCAAGGAAGAATATTCCTTAATAATTTCTATCATCTAAAGGGCAATCATACCAAATCACATGAGGTATTATCTTTAAGCTTGCAGCTTCCATTGTATATTTTAAGATTTATCGCAGTGGCTGTAGTGCACAAATGGCTATTCAATAGAACTTTGCTTTATGTTTCAAGTATATTTTCCCCAGAAGAAATCGAAATGGTGTCTACAAATGGTGTCTACATAAAGAATAAGAAAGACACTTGGGAATGTATCATGACAGGGTGAGATTTATGCCAAGTAATGACACAGACAACCCACAGAAAATTCAGGCAATTTTATGTATCATAATTTACCAGTCAGATAGGAACACTTAGAGAATATATATATATATATATATATATATATATATATATATATATATATATATATATATATATATATATATATATATATATATATATTGCTGATGAGGCAGCAGTCAGGAATGTAAATGGGTGCGTACTGTCCATTCCAGGTGTTTGTGACAGAAAGAAGGACAGGTTAATTATCTTACCTCTTCTCCCTTTGGGATTTCCTTGACAGTGCGGAGAAGCAGACATGTGCCTTCAAAAACAATCACGCAGTTTGGGTCACAACTGTGGTTCAGCAAAGACATACTGACAAAAAAAAAAGAATGAAAATGAAAAATTACAGTGACAGGTTTCAAGAGGTCACAGATATTTATAGTGCCTTAAAGCGCAAAAGAAACTCTAAAATATCTAAAAAAAAAGCCAACTCCAGAATTCTGTTCTTCATCAGTTTTCACATCTTATTTTGTAAGTATTTATATGGAATGTGTAAACTGAAACACAAATTGCTACAATGTTATAAAGGAGAACAGTGGTGCCAAATAGGCCCCCCCAACCATACCTTGGATAAAGTCCTATAATTTTGTTTGTGCTTAAGGGTCAGGGCACACAGACAGATTCAGGGAGATTAGTCTCCCCGAACTGCCTCCCCTGCCTCCCTGCCAGCTAAAATGTAAATTGCAGCTTTGGATGGCAACAAATCGTTCCGAGTGCCATCCCGCCAGCCAGCAGGAGAGGCAGTTCAGGGAGATTAGTCGCCCCGAAGAAGAGGAGATTTGACGCCCGGGCTCCTAATCTCCTCAGATCTGCCTGTGTGCCCTGACACTCCAGGCAACATAATTAGGTGGCTCCTTAATAATGCAACAAAGAAAAGTTTGTGCCATTTCAACCAGTGGTCGATTCATCTGCCTAATCCTTTTACAAAAAATATATATATAGGTTGGTTTTTCCTGTTCATTAAGCAGAGGGCCCTAGTGGATAACTAGTGGATAACTGCACGGTATAGATGTGATTGTTTCAAAGAGAGATAAATCTTAAAGGAGAACTAAACCCTAAAAATTAATATGACAAATGCCATACTCTACATACTGAATTTATTGTACCAGCCTAACGTTTCAGCTCGTCATAAGCAGCAATGATCCAGGACTTCAAACTTGTCACAGGGGGGTCACCATCTTGGAAAGTGCCTGCGACACTCACATGCTCAGTGGGCTCTGAGCAGCTGTTGAGAAGCTAAGCTTAGGGGTTGTTGCAAATTTACAAGCAGAAAATGAGGTTGGTTTGTAATATATGCTTATACTACACGGCTGATTATTAAATTATTATGCTTGTTGCACTGGTTTCTGTGCTGCAATATACTAATCAGCCTTATATTGTGACATTTATATTCTATGTGTATATTGTGAGTTGGTCCCTAAGCTCAGTAAGTGACATCAGCACAGAGCATGTGCAGTGAATCAGCAGAAAAGAAGATGGGGGGCTGCTGGGTCATCTTTAGATCTTTACTGCTAAAGGGATGTGGTTACCTTGGACTGGTACAGAAACATAATGTACTGTACAACATTTCTAGCCTACTTCTATAGTTAAGCTTTAGTTCTCCTTTAAGGAGCTCTTTAATCTTTTACTCTTTATCTTCATTATCATTAGTGGTTTTAGTGGTACATAAAGGGGTTGCTCGCCCTTGAGTTAACTTTCGGTATCATGTAAAGAGTGATATTCTGAATCAATTTCAATTGGTTTTCATTTTTATTATTTGTGGTTTTTGAGTTTTATTGCTTTTTATTCAGCAGCTCTCCAGTTTGCAATTAATTAATGAATTAATCTGGTTGCTAGGGTCCAAATTCTCCTAGCAACCATGCATTTATTTGAACAAGAGACTGGAGTATGACTAGGAGAGGGTCTGAACAGAAAGATGAGTAATAAAAAGTAACAATACATTTGTAGCTTTACATAGTATTTGTCCCTTAGATTGGGTCAGTGGCACAGATTCAGAAGGAAAAGGCAAATAATAAAAAAACTATAAGAAATATAAATAATGAAGACCAAATTAAAAGTTGCCTAGAATTGGGCACTCTATAACATATTAAACTTTAACTTTAATCGAAAATAACTGCTTTACTTCTGAGACAGCTGCAAACATAATATAAGGAGGTGTAAGAAATTGCTTATCATGGTTGTGCTATTAGGTAGGTAGGTATGGGGGTGTTTTCAAATCTATTATGTTTTATGCATAGTATATGGGTAACGTATGCTTAAAGAAAAACAGTTGTCCCAGGATGCTACATTTTAAGTTACACCCAAAGTCAAAATTTCAATATCAACTGTAATCCTATAAATAGTAAGCTGTATCTTGGCTACAGCAGCCAGGGTCAGACTGGGTTGGTGGGACACTGCTCTCACTCCCCTCCCCCCCACAGTCACAGTCACAAAAAAGATACTGGGCGCATGTGTGGGGAGAGGTGGGTTGTGCTGAGTTTTCTGTATGGAGGACCTCTGAATGAGCCTATGATTAAGTGTCTGTGAGCTATGAAATGTGTAAGGTTGTGCCTTGGTGTACCTAATAAACTACATTCTTCATTTTACATGTCTGTCTGGAAGATTCTTCTTTGAGTGCCTGCTCTACTACAATACGGTATTGGGGAGCTCTGACTGGGTCTTGTGCCCCTGAGATGGCAATGGGCCCGCACACCCACTCCAACAGCAGCCATAAAACTCATTCCTGTATGCAAAAAGCCTTTACACGGGTCTTTTTATCATCCATATCTGACCAGTTGGGACTTATTCTGGGGGCAGGAACTGTTAAACCTGCATAAAAGTAAGCATTTGATAGTTGTCTTGACTGTGCATTTGAGAGTTGCAAAGGCTGATGTGAAGATGGGAGAATGAGCTAACAGATTAACCCAGAGGGAAGCCATGATGGACCTGCAGTAGAGAGATGCAAGTGACCCTTGATACTTTTTTCCCTTACTTTGGTGGTATCGACAGGGCCTTATTTACCATATGGGCACTCAAGGGCCTGTGTCTAGGGCAGCAGGTTTAAGGGCGCCTTAAAGCCCTCAGATGCCTATATGTATTTGGCGTCTGATGCTTCCAACCTGGAAGCAGAGGTGGGGAGTAGGGGGTCCACTGATCGTCGCTAGACGGAAGTGATGTCATGTGCATTGTGCCGTGACATCACTTCTGCAGACGTCAAGAGGAGAGCTCGCAAGTCCGCTGCCTAGGGCACCACTAGACCTAAATACACTCTTGTGTAATGATAATGTAGACAATATAATTACTCTGTAACTGTATATATTGTATTCTGTATACTATATTGTTTTAGCTTAATCATTTAGTATTGTAACAATCACTTAATGTTTTACTCAATATATATTCACAGTACACTTGGTGTGGATTCCTTGTCTGCATTCTCAAAAGAACCTTAACCCTAATAAGAGGGGTAATTATATGGGTGAATAATATTATGGACTCTCTTTTACTTGTCTTTTTGTAATAACACTAAAATCCAGCGTGTGGTCACTCTAGGGTTCCCTGTCTATTTCAAATCTTATCCACTTGTGCTGTATGGATGCCCTATGTCACTATCCTGGTTTTCTGCTCAGGGTAGGGCATATTAAAAATTGGTAAAGGTTATGGGCAGATCTGGCCTGAACTCAACTGTAGCAAATAAATAGATTTCTTTTTGCAGCAGGTTACTGCAGGGCTTGTGTTATTTATGTCTGCAAAGAAGCAATGGCTATGTCTTGTACAGTTACTGGAATGTTTATAGTGTGACTAATGGTGCCTCACATGGTGCCGCAATTTCTAACTCATTTTACATGGTAGTTGCCTTAGCTGAACATTAAATATATATTTTGCTTGAAGGGAGCATTTGTTCTTTTTCCTGTTTCCTGAGACTCTTTTCAAAACATGTTATTATAGGGCATTTTACTGTAAACATTTTCACTAAGATGTTATTAAAAGGGGTGAATATAATTTCTATGCAAATGATAATTATCTATCGGTGAGAGGATGTTTATCATTGATCATGATATACTGGCTACAGTATAACACGTTGCACATATTACTACATCTAGTGCTGCAGAAAATGCTGAATTATTGCATTAACCTTTTAAGTGTCAGCAAAAATCGCATTTTCGTTGGGGGATTTTTATTTTACCTACAGCTTTCTGAACATATTTTATGCATAAAAATTTAACTGATTTGCCAAGCAAAATCAAGTGAGCAACACCTATGCAGACCTAAAAATGCAATAAAATCCCTAAGGAAAGTAATAGGCTATTCACAATAGCAATGTCAAAAGATAAAAAAAAAAAAATCTACAAAACTGTATGTATAAGTGCGTGTAATATGCTTGTGTGTACATGGGCAAGTAGGTGTGAGTGCCATGAATGTGTAAAAGCCCCATGCCCCAAAAATGTATGCATATCTCCCAAAATTTTGGAAGTTAAAAGAGGGACAAAAAAATTTTTTGCAGGTACAACAGCTAAATTTTTGACCACGCCCCTTTATGTGGCCACCCCCCCTAATTACCATGTTCATTTTACAAAATTTGGCAGGTTATGAAAGTTTGAAAATATTTCCCCTTATCTAAACAGTTTTTTTGTGTCTTAAAATTGTTATAAAGTATCTTATTTGCACCTGTTAGCCGTTCTGTGCTCTCTGCTAAAAGCCAATTAAGTGAGAAACTTGGTTTCTTTTTCTGGCAGTTCAGTGCTGAGAAAATAGGGACTTTCCAGTACAAATGAGGGACTGCAGGTTGAGCTGTCAAAAGAGGGACTGTCCCTCCGAAAAAGGGACAGTTGGGAGGTATGCGTATATGATGTATGTGTGTGTGATTAAGTGTAAATTTAAGTGTGTATTAGTGTAATAAGTGTGTGTAGTGGGACACTAAGCTGATGTATGTGGCTGTATGATGCATCTTCACCTCTGGAGGGCATGCAAGAACTGGAAGAGGCTGGCTGCCTTGTTGGATCTGGTGAGGGGGGCCAGGAAGTAGGCACGTGAATGCTGCTTCCTATGTTGATCGCACCTCAGCAATAAATGTGCTCCGGATGAGACCTATAATCTTAGGGAGTAAGCCCTCGCAACGGTGTGGATGCAGGGTGTAGTGCCACTGTAACTGGATGAAGGGTATAATAATTGGGTGCCAGTGGTTCTTATAACTTAACCATGAACATATTTATTGAACATATACAATCCTCAGTGGAATATACAATAGAGCAGGCAGGATTTGGCATCACATTGAATAGGCAATACTCACAGCACCATTTGGTCAGTATTAGTCCCCACAGGCAAGAGGACGTGCTCAGCAGCAATAAAGGTACACCGAGCTTTCAGCCTTTTCCCTAAGTGGAATCGGAGGGGAATCTATCTACCCTGTTCTTATACACTTAGTCCCTATTCTGGGCTATTAGTACCCGGGATCTTAATCCCTCTGACTCTCCTCGTCTGAGCCTTGAGCTGCTCAGCTAAATAACCTGTCTGTCTGTCACTCCTAGAATGACCTGTCCTATAAGGGTGAGTAGCCTATCCTGACTAGACCTGACCTGTTTAGGTTCCACAGAGCTCTACCTGCCTGTTCAGGTCAGCGCTAGCACAAAATGGACACTGAAAGCATGGCTTCAGAGCCTTTTATATCCTAGCACGGTGCCATCTGCTGGTCACTGTGAGAAACAGCAAGGGGCATAGCTTAGAGCAGGAAGAGCAAACAGTACCCATCCCAACTGTATTTTAGGACCCAGTTAGGTGTCTATAACACTGAGGGACTGCCTGCCAATAATACTAGGGGTGGCTATTTTACACATCCCTACAACTGTATTTATGTCATACCTAGGATCCTGGCTTCTCCTTACTGAGGTCTCCTGTCTCAGAGTCTCCAGTAGCATCCACCCCCTCCATACTGTGCAGTCATCCAACTGGCTTTCTCAATTCAGAATAAATTGTACATAGGATCTTGCTTCGCTTTATTTCCCCTGGAATGTTGCTCCAATCAGCATAATCTGTTTATCATAATTCACATTGATGTCAGATGACCAGAGGAGCTGGTGTATGCAGCTTGTGTATGCAGTGCAGTGAGGAGTGCACTGATTTGTATGTGGGGGAAACCAAACAACAGTTACACCAGCGTATGGCGGAGCACAGAAGAGCCAGCTCCTCTGGTCAGAACTCAGCCATGTACCTACATCTTTTTTTTTTATAATTTATCTTTTTATTGATCTTCATTTCCAAGGAAAGATAACAGGTACAACAATGGTGTAAGAAATTATTCAGTTGACTGTATCAGATGCTTCACAGCAAAACATAACTCTTCAATTAGCTCAATCAACACTTATGCATCAAATCCTGAAAATGGATATTGCAATATTGAAACATTGAGTCCTCATGGAAGTGAAAGAAGTTTTTGTATGTTTGTTTAAGAAACAAGAGAAAAAGAAAAGTAGACAGGTCTGACTAGGTCTGGGGATGTAGTAAATTCAGATCAGTGCACGGTACCTCTAAGTTGCAAAGTCTCCAGATGTTGAGCCCACGAAAACCACTCCAGCTCCCCCTCATAACTTCTATCCTGAAGTCTGTTTCTTATGGATTCCATCGCTCTAATCCAATTTACCTTTGTTATTAGCATTTGTAAGCCCGGAATTGTAGGGCTTTTCCAGTTTGCTGCCAATAAAGATCTTGCTGCTGTCAGGATATGAGTAGCTAATTTTCGCGTTTGTTTCAAGTGTATGGCTCTAATCTTCATCCCTAAGAGGAAAGTGTGTGGAGAAGCTTGTATAGTGCAATGTAGGACTTCAGAGAGCAAAGCTGCCACCATCCTCCAAAATTCCTGAGCTACTGTACAGGTCCACCAGGTGTGCAGGAAGGAACCCCTCTCTCCACATCCTCTAAAGCACTTTGAGTGATCCGGGTTACCGCTTAGTTTAGCAATTCGTGTAGGGGTGTAGTACCGACGAAATATTATTTTATAAGCTCTCTCACTAGAGGCTGCACATATTGATGTTCGTTTGGCCGTTTCCCAAATTTCTGTCCAGGACTTTTCAGAAATTGTGAGGTCTAAGTCCTCTTCCCACTTTAGCATGGTTGACGTGTGTCTGTATTGTCTGTCGCGAGGTTCATATACAGAAGTGAGATAAGGTGTGTTGGGTATGAGTGTTTGTGACACATCCTTTCAAAATATGTAAGGGTTTGAGACGTTTGGGATTTGCAAGTAGTTTCCACATAATGCCTTATCTGCAAATATCGATAGAATTGTGTATGGGGGATACTACATTCTTCCCTAAGCTGTTGGTAAGATTTAACTGTCCTGTCAGTAATGAAATCTAGCAAGGTTGTCAGATTTGCAGATATCCATATTTGAAACTCTATGGGAGTGCTACCCGGAGGGAAGTCTTTATTGTTAAAAATAGTCCTGTATTTCGTGGTAGTGTTGCTTAACTTCATCTTGAATGCTATAGAGTCCCATAGATCCAATGCTTGCTGTGACGGGGGAAGGAGATGCGGTGGGGAATCCCTAGCTGTTTTAGGGACCAAAATAAATGGGCGAGCTGCAGCGGGGCTGTATAATGATTTTCGATGGTTTTCCAGGGTTCTTCTGTTGGTGCATGTGTGTGTACCATTGCTTCTAGCCTACTAGCAAGGTAATATCTATATAGTTGGGGTACTCCCAAGCCTCCCAACGATTTCGGCTTTGTCATGATAGCGGTCTTAATTGTGGGCTTTTTTCCCCCCCATATGAATTTCGATATAGCTTTTTGAAATGAGGAAGCTACTTTTTCTGGAAAGTGTACCGGTAATGTCCTAAAGAGGTAAAGTATCCGAGGTAATAGTGTCATTTTAACAGCTGCTATCCTACCAAACCTTTATAGGTGATATAAGTGCCATTTGTCCAAATCTTTTTTAAGTGTATTGATTAGTTTAGGGTAATTAGCCTTGTATAGGGTATCATAGGAAGGAGTAAGGTACACTCCTAAATACTCCAATGAGTCTGTCTCCCACCTATAGTCAAAGTTAAGTTGCAGTAGTTTAAGTTCTGGTTTGGACATATGTAGTGGTAGTGCGTACGATTTTGTAGGGTTTATTTTGTATCCTGAAATGAGTTGGAACTGTGTCAGAGTTTGTAATAAGTTTGGAAGCGTGGTTTGTGGGGCTGTCAGTGTAAGGATGATATCATCGGCAAAAAGACTAATTTTATATTCCATGTCTCCGATTCGGATGCCCTTAATATTGGGGTTTTGTCTGATGGCGTGAGCTAACGGTTCTAGGGATAGGGCAAATATCAGGGGAGACATGGGGCAACCCTGGCGAGTCCCTCCTTTAATGTCAATGCGGTCGGAGAGAAGTCCCATGCTAAGCACTTGAGCTGATGGTGTAGTGCAGTGATCCCCAACCAGTAGCTCGTGAGCAACATGTTGCTCTCCAACCCATTGGATGTTGCTCTCAGGGGCTTCAAAGCAGTTGCTTATTTTTGAATTCCAAGCGAGAAAGCAAGTTTTAATTGCATAAAAACTAAGTATAGTGCCAAGTAGAGCCTCTTGTAGGCTGCCACTCCACATAGGGTATATCAAATAGCCAATCACAGCCCTTATTTGGCACCCCAGTAGACGTTTTCATGCTTGTGTTGCTCCCCAACTCTTTTTACATTTGAATGTGGCTCACGGTTTAAAAAGGTTGGGGTCCCCTGGTGTAGTGTAAAGCTGTTTGATCCCCGTAAGGAATGGTGTAGGTATCTGCAATTTGTTGAGCACCGCAAACATATATCTCCAGTCTAATCTTTCAAATGCTTTTTGTGCATCTAACGATAATAGTAGGGAGGAGGCGGTCTGTTTAGGTGCCCGGCAAATCAGGTCTATCGTTTTACGGATATTGTCTGCTGCTTGGAGTCCCGGCACGAAACCTACTTGATCGGGATGTATAAGGTGGGGAAGAATCATAGATAAACTGTTAGCCAATACTTTCGCAAACCTTTTAATGTCTGTATTGATAAGTGATATAGGCCTGTAGCTGTCGCAATTATCTGGATCTTTTGCCATGTACCTACATCTAAAAGAAAAAGGACACACTGCCAAGTCCAGATTCTAGATTCTAGCAACTGGTTCAAAAGAGGTGTTAAAGAAGCCAAATATGTAAAAACTGAAAAACCAAGTTTGAATAGAGGAGGGGGGTGCGACATCTATTGTCTGCCACATACAATGCTGTTTTGGCACCTCTCCCTGGAAGGTTTAATAACACATCAAAGCTCCAATCTTGCTAATACAATCAACACCTAATTTAATGACATCATTGTGGATTATGATAAACAGATTATGCTGATTGGAGCAACATTCCAGAGGATATATAGCAAAGCAAGATCCTATGTACAAGTTATTCTTAAAGTGGACCCGTCACCCAAAAAAATTATTCAAAATCCTATTTTATCACATTAGTCAAGCAAAATGAACTTTAATTACACAATATAAATTATTTGAATCTTGTTTCCTTCAGTCTGGGAATTCACAATTATAACAAGCAGGCAGGAGCCATTTTGTGGACACTGTTATTAAGACAAGTCTTGTATCATCTCAGAATCTTGTTTGTGCACCAGAATAGGGGACCCGATGTCCATCCCCATGCCCTGGTTACACAATTAAACGGTGAAGAAAACGGGGGAATGTGGGGAGAGCAGTGACATCTAGGAAGTGCTGAATGGAAAGTGAAAGCAGTGGTCTGCCCACCTCTATGCCTAGGCATAGAGGCGGGGCAGACAATATTTGATTGACAGCTGAGATTTTTAAATGAGTTTACAACAGTTATGAATGCTTTAATAAAAAATTGAAATTGGATTTCATGTTTAATTTGAAAAGGACTTTTATTATACAGATTTTTGTGTCTGGGTGACGGGTCCACTTTAATTGAGAAAGCTAGTTGCATGACTGGTGAAACGTCTTCAAGAAAAACACAGCAAGTCCAGTTGATTTGACTTATTTCTATAGATATACCATGACCTGGATGAATGAGAAACTTCACAAACAGTCCAAAGAGAGTGAGAAAAATAATTACTCTCAGCAGCCAGTGTATCTCCCTACACCAGGGCATATTTTACATTTCCACACAGTAGGAATGGTTAACGCATGTACATTCCCTACAAGTAACCTTTTTGCCATCTAGGTTTGGTGTTTACACTATGTGGATATTATGGTCCCTAAACAAATGTACAGTTACTGGCATCAAAATATTCTGATTATAAAGGGAAAGATGTGCCCTCAATTGTACAATCTAAGGATATTTTTCAACACTAATTATGAACCACAAAATAGAAATCGTTTTTATCTAGAAATATATTGTATGAAAAATAATGAAATTAAAAGAATGGATGTGGTCTCCTATACATACATGGAATACATGCAGTAAAAAAACAGGATGATTTTCTTTGCTAGGAAAAGAGCAGATTAAAGTAAAAAAACAATGCCTTTGTAAGAGGATGTCTGTCAGGGACTTGAAAACTTCAAACCGAATTTTATGTTTTACTTACAGAATATTGATTCCCCCCACCTTCTTAGATTTGGCTGACCAATCAATATAATTGATGTTCGCTCAGCCCTCAGGGGCTGCTCAGAAATCGTGGCGAAGAGGATTATGCTGAGTTTTCTTTTATTACACAGGAACAATACATGCTAACCTTGACAGGCAGCTCACCAATACTGGCTAATTAATCAGGGTATTTATGTTGCCTTTAAATGGTACGTGGAGTTTCTTTTTAGTATACAGACAGAAGCAAAGCATTCCATTTATTGAGTACATGATTTGTGTTTCAGAGATTTGCTTTGACACCATTGCTATTCATTAATACACTGCAGCTATACTGAATGGCTAAAAAGCTAATTTGTATAATCAAGCCACTCCATGTTTGCACCAACAAGAATATATCAAATGCATATGAGCTAACATTGCAGGTTAAGGTATTTTTATTTTCAACAGAAAGGGGCATATTTTAAGGACGTGTTATAGAGTTTTTTTATACCTCGAATGACCTTGAAACTTGAATAGTAATTTATTTAAGAAAAAACTCAAAGAATATTACAGCCCTGAAAACTCCAAATAGAATTCAACTAAACTTGAATTGTTTTTTCTCCAAATATCAGGAAGGCTATTTACATCTTCAAATGGGGCACTGAACCTCTGCCATGGACTTCTACATTGACTTTTAGGCGGCGTACTATCGAATTCGAGTCAAGGTATGATAAATCTTGAATTCGAGCTTGGATTATTCCCAACTCAAATTTGTGAGCTTTGAAATTTCAAATTCAAATTTACAAACCTTAATAAATCTTCCCCTAAATGTGTTTAACATCCGATGTTATAGTTTTCTTTTGAAGCATTTCAAATGTTTGCTTTAACTGGGAATGAAGGGAAACAGGGTTTGGTGTTTTCATTTCCTGCAATGGTAGATTAAATCTAGGCAACAAAACTGCAACAGCAGTACGGCATGGAAGAAAGAACAGTAACCTAGAATACATAGAATTTAGTCTTATGCAAATACAATCATGGAACAAGCACTTGAGGAATGCAAAAACCTGTTTTTGATTGCAATGAAACTCCTCTGGCCCAGAGAATGGGAAAGGTCCTCTTGTGTTTGTATTATAAATTACCAGGCTTACCCTTCTAATTAAAAGCATGGCGGCCATTGAATAACACTTAAATAAGTGGTTCTTATAATATTATAACGGAGGCAATTTGGAATCTACACAGAATGCTAATCCCATGCCTCTTCCTATCTATTCAAGACTCGGGTGGTTTTGCTTATACTTATAGTACACTGTAAATATGTATTTGTATGCTGGGAATCATTCCTTCTCAAAGGAATATGAATTGTAAACTTACAATATGAACTAAGACACTTATGACTTGCAAGTTATCTAGAAAAACATTGCAGTCTTTCTATTTGTATTATTTCCTATATACTTGTATCACTTGTAAATGTAACCAGCTGGGCAAGCAAAATAGCAAAACTAGCTTTGAAAAATCGATTTCCACAATCATTATACATTTTATGGCTTAACTAATGCTAAATAAACAGTAATCCAGGACTACATATTACCTGGCCATTATTTGAATATGCAACAATATTTTGTTAAGAAATATTTTGTGACTGTTATTCTGAATTTTCAGGTCTGCTGATTCAATTGCAAATCATAAGAAAAAAATCCTACACATGTACACAGAACATGGTTCAGATTATTTAAAAAGTTCACAAGCTAGGAGTCATTTGCAAACATTTAGTATCATTTATCTTTTCTTAGCAAGTTTTCAATTGGTCTTAATTTTTTTTTATCTTTTATAGTTTTTTAATTGCTTGCCTTTTTATAATTCTTTCCAGCTTTCAAATTGGGTCACTGACCCCAGCAGCCAAAAACATTGCTCTGTGAGTCTATATGTTTATTGTTATGTTTTATTTCTAATCTTCTATTTAGGCACTCCTCTGTTCATATCCCTGTCTCTCATTAAAACCGCTGCTTGGTTGCTAGGTTAAACTGGACCCTAGCAACCAGATAGATGCTTAAACTCCAAACTTGAGAGCTGCTGAGCAAAAAGATAAATAATTTAAAAAACTAAATAATAAAAAAATTAAGATAAAATCAAGTGTCTCAAAATATAACCCTTAGGAAGCACTTAGGCACCCTATCCCCCCCCCTGCTACCTGTAACCTAAGTTGCGCATCATTCAGATATACAAGTTACAGAGAGGTTGGAGGCGAAGGTACAGTTGCTCCTTCTGATGCTGCACTCTGCTACTTGCACTAGATTTTCATCTGACACAGATTAGCAAATGCTTGCTAAGTGTGCATTAAGGTGCACACTCTTGCATAACCCAGGGGTAATGTAACTGGCCCGTTATGAGTGTCATAGTTACAAGTAAACTTAATTGTGTTTTGTTATTTATCCTCATAATTAATATTTTAGTTTGCTTCAGTTCTATTGCCCTAAAGTAACAATTTGCATATCATTTACTGGTTTCCTGTTTCAAAAACAAATATTTAGGTTACTAAATCTAGAACAAAATTTTGCCCATTATTCCATTAACCGCTTCATGTTTTTGTACACTTTAATTTTTCCTAATAATTAACTTAAGGTTAAAGGAAAACCTAAAGCTTATAATAAAGGTAAGTGCCATAGAGTGTATATACACAGCATTGTATTTTGTTTATGGATATTTTTCAGCTGACAGATGTATAAATCAAGTATTTCAGGTGACAGACTGGAACAACTGATATGTGTTTCCAGCTGTTAGAAAGTTAAGCATTTTGGTAGAATGAAAATCTCCCTTTCCGTTTTATTGCTTACATTACCATACCCGGTTGCTGCATGAAATATAAACTCAGGCTTCAAGTCACAGCATTTACCTTGTCTCCCTCCTTACTGAAAGCCACATGCTAAACTTAAACAAAAAGCCATCAGTACTGGCCTTCATGAATAATTCCTTCAGCTGTAATAAGGCAGTCTCAAAACAACTTTCTTTAACCAACATTTTTCACTTATTTCCTTGCAATTTAACAGTGGAAGTTGTTTTCTTTTGATAAACCCCTCTGGCTACCATAAGAACTAAAAAGTCATTTAGTAATTGTGAATAAGCCAGTGTATGCATTACCTGGGATAGAGGCCAACACCAACGTCTTGCATCTCCCCATCACTAATAGTGAAACTGTTACAAGTCACCTGTAAAAACAAGTAAAGCAAATCCGGGATTAGTGGCTTCTGACCTCCAGGAAAGCAACATTCAATAAACAAAGTCTATTTGGTTCAGCAAATTGCTGTAGAAGGCTATAAACACAACCCCAAACATAGGTTAGTTCCATTTATCACAGGTGGGTTCCTGATACATTATTTAAGCTGTTTTCTTTGGATACACTGGTATCATTCAGCACATATCATGGAAAAACAAGTGTAAATACCAACAAGATGTTCTTATGTTAGCAAGTAAAACTGGAAACTGTGCATAAGGCAGCAAGCCCTTGTAAATAAGATGAACATGGTGAAAGGCATGTTGGTCCTTGCAGATATTTGTTAATTCATTGTTCTTACATATAATAGCTAATGTTTTTTTCAGAACAATATCTAGGAGACAATGTCAGCAAAAAAGTAATAACATATACCCTGTGTTCCATACAGCAGAAGGAAAACATCTCAGTAATTAATGCTGCCACCTTGAGAGCAAATGTGTAATACATCTTTGGTTTCATTTGCATAAATGTACTTAAGCAAAGTATTGTAATGGAGTCTGAGCTGAGATCCCAAAATGGCGACCAAGATGGCGTCCAAGATGGTGGCTCCCTGGTTCCTCACGGACGCAGCCGGATGACGCCGACCTCTTCCCGCACTCGGATTGGTCGCCGGCGATGGAATGGGCATCGGTGTCAATAAATGGCGCCGGCGTCGGTCGCATACGCCACCGCGTCAGTCGCCGACGTCAGCGCGTCCACGCATTCGTCATGACGCCGATGCGTCCAAAATTGGCGCCAAGTCTGGGCCTATAAGAAGGAACTCTGGAAAGACACCAGTGCCCAATTATAGGTTTTAGCTTGCTATTCCTGGGTGTGTTCTTGTGATATTCTTGCCTATTTTGTGTACCGACCTCTTGCCTGATTCTTCGACTTTGAACCTCTTCTGCCTGGACTGATATTATTGCCTGTTTGACCATTCTCTCGTCTCATCCCTATCTGTACCGCAAACTTGGACTTTTGCTACCTCCTCCCTTGGTCCTCACTACCTCTGAGGCCTTTGGCCTTACATTATAATTGGGCCATGGACCCTTCGGAGGAAAATCCAGCGCCGCCTGATGTCGGTGGAGCGCTTCGTGGTCTGGCTTCCCGGATGCAGTCCTATGAGGTACAGCAGTCCCATTTTGGTCAAGCTCTGGAAACAATACTGACAAAGTTGTCGGCTCTAACACCTGCTGATCCTGTACCTGTACCTGTACCTGTGGCTCCACTCCACGTCCCCGAGCCCCGCATTCCGGCTCCCCCACTCTACAGTGGTGACCCTGCAGCCTGCCGTGGGTTTATCAACCAGTGCGAGGTCCACTTTGCACTCTCACCCAGCCAATTCGTTTCCGAACGTGCCAAGGTGGGCTTCATATTCTCCCGCCTGCAAGGGAAGGCATTGGAGTGGGCTTCACCTCTATGGGAGAAGGAGGATCCTATTATCGACAATGCCAGGTCCTTCGTTCGTGAACCTCGTGTGGTCTTTGATGCTCCGGGTCGGGCCACAGCTTCTTCTGCACGCCTGTTCCATCTTCAACAGGGAACTCGCCCTGTCTCGGAGTACGCTATAGAATTCCGCACCCTGGTTGCAGAGACGTCGTGGAATAATGACGGGTATCACGCTGCCTTTTACAACGGCCTGGCGATACGCATAAAGAGTGATCTGGTGTCCAGGGAAATTCCATCCCGTTGGGAAGATCTAGTCGCTTTGGCCATAAAGGTAGATACTCGGCAGAGGGAGTTTCAAGCTGAACTCGACAGAGAGCGCTCCCCAACCAAGAGATTCCACAGGTTCCAACCTACTCTGGCTCCTCGATTTCAAAGACCCTTCCTTCCCAATCCGGCTTCCACCTTGCCTTCTCCTTCTCCTGCGGCCTCCACTTCTTCTTCCCTGCCTTCGGAAGAACCTATGCAGATCGGACGGGCCCGTCTGACCGAACAGGAGAAGCTTCGGAGAAGGGCTGCTGGACTTTGCCTCTATTGTGGTGGAAAATCCCATTTCGCCTATGAGTGCCCAGTGAAGCCGGGAAACGCCAACACCTAGGTAAGACTGGGGAGACTTACCTGGGTGGAATTGGTCCTTCTCCCCATTCTTCTGCTCAACGCTTCCTCCTTCCTGTGCAGATTCGTTTTGGAACCCAGACAATTTCTTCTGAAGCTTTCCTTGACTCCGGCGCAGCTGGGAATTTCATGGATAAAGTCTTCGCTGAAAGCCACTCCATTCCCCTGCGATCTCTGGCTGTTCCCCTTCGTGCATTGGCGATTGATGATCGTCCATTGTCTTCTGCTACAATTTCCCACTCCACCGATGAACTTTCTGTTATTGTGGGAACCATGCATCTTGAAAGACTGTCCTTCCTTTTAATTGATTGTCCTTCTACTCCCATTGTGCTTGGTTTGCCCTGGTTGAATATTCATAACCCAGTAATAGACTGGGCTTCGTCTCAGATCTACCGATGGAGTTCTTTCTGCCAACAAAATTGTTTACCCACCAAATCCATCATTAAAGTTTCATCTGTGTCTTCAAATTCTTCTTTGCCCTTGGTTTATCAAGCCTTTTCTAAAGTCTTCAATAAAAAGTCTGCCGAAGTCCTGCCTCCCCATCGTCCCTATGATTGCCCCATCGAACTTCTTCCTGGAACCATGCCTCCCAGGGGTCGCACCTACCCGCTTTCTCCTTCTGAAACCCGTGCCATGAAGGAGTACATTCAAGAGAATCTTCAAAGAGGCTTTATTCGTCCTTCCTCTTCCCCGGCTGGAGCCGGCTTCTTCTTTGTAGAGAAAAAAGATGGAGGTTTGCGGCCCTGCATTGATTATAGAGGTTTAAACAAAATTACTATTAAAAACCGTTATCCCCTTCCTCTCATCTCTGAACTGTTCGATCAACTCAAAGGGGCTTGTCTTTTCACCAAGTTGGATCTTCGTGGGGCGTATAATTTAATCCAGGTCAGAGAGGGAGATGAATGGAAGACCGCATTCAACACCCGTGACGGGCATTATGAATACCTAGTAATGCCATTTGGCCTTTGTAACGCCCCCGCGGTCTTCCAAGAATTTGTAAATGACATTTTCAGGGATTAACTGGGCCAATACGTGGTGGTGTACTTGGACGATATCCTTGTTTTTTCCAGGAACCTTGCTGAGCACCGTCTTCAAGTCCAAGAAGTCCTTTCCCGTCTGCGGAGAAATAACTTATTTGCCAAGTTGGAGAAGTGTTCTTTTGAAGTATCGTCCATCTCTTTCCTTGGTTATATTATTTCTCAACAGGGTTTCAGAATGGATCCTGCCAAGATCTCCGCTATCCAGGACTGGCCTCTCCCCACCAGTATCAAAGCTATCCAAAGATTTATTGGCTTCGCTAACTATTATAGACAATTCATCAAGGGGTTTTCATCCAAAATTGCTCCCATTCTTTCTCTTATCTGTAAAGGGGGTAAGCCTCAGCATTGGCCACCTTCAGCTTTGGAAGCCTTCAAGAATCTTAAAACTTCTTTTTCTTCTGCTCCCATTCTCAGACACCCTGAACCATTCCAGCCATTCTTCATTGAAGTTGATGCCTCAGATGTCGGTGCTGGAGCAATTTTGTCCCAAAGAGCGTCTACTGATGGAAAACTACATCCCTGCGCTTTCTTTTCGAAAAAATTCACCTCTTCTGAACAGAATTATGATGTTGGAAATCGAGAGTTACTGGCCGTTAAACTTGCCCTAGAGGAGTGGAGACATTTGTTGGAAGGCTCTTCCGTTCCTGTGACCATCTTTACGGACCATAAAAATCTAGAGTATATCCAGACACTCAAACGCCTCAACCCTCGTCAGGCCAGGTGGGCACTATTCTTCTCTCGTTTTAATTTCATTCTAACTTTTCGGCCTGGTGCTAGAAACAAGAAGGCGGACGCTCTTTCCAGAAGCTTTCTTCCCGAAGATCTCTCTTCTGTGGAACCAGAATCCATTGTACCTCCTACAAAGATCATCGCTGCTCTATTTCCTTCCTTGGCCTCCCAGTTATTGTCAGTTCAATCTTCTGCTCCTGTGGGAACCCCTGCTGGTGTTGCTTTTGTCCCTCCTGAACTCCGTCATTCCATTCTGGTTCAGTCCCACAGCTCCAAACAGGCCGGGCATCCTGGTATCAGAAAAACCACTGAACTTCTGTCTCGACTTGTATGGTGGCCTTCCCTAAGAAAGGATGTCAAAGACTTTGTTTCTTCTTGCTCTGTGTGTGCCGTATCCAAGTCTGGACGTTCTCCTCCTAAGGGGTTACTCCTGCCGTTACCCATTCCTTCTCGCCCATGGACTCATCTATCTATGGACTTCATTGTGGATCTCCCTAACTCCTCTGGTTACACTGTTATTTGGGTGGTAATTGATAGATTCAGTAAAGTAGCACATTTTACTCCTCTTCGGAAACTCCCCTCTGCTCCTGAACTTTCTTCATTATTTATTAAACACATTTTCCGCCTCCACGGTTTCCCTGCTGAAATTGTCTCTGACCGTGGTTCTCAATTCATTTCCAAGTTTTGGAGGTCCCTGTGTAAAGCCCTTGGTGTTTCTCTTCAATTTTCTTCTTCTTACCATCCACAGTCTAATGGAGCAGCAGAGAGGGTTAACCAGGCCCTTGAACAGTTTCTTCGATGCCATGTATCGTTGTGCCAAGACGATTGGGCGGATCTGCTTCCGTGGGCTGAATTCGCACATAACAATGCCTTACACATTTCTTCTGAAAAATCCCCTTTTTTCTGTATGTATGGTCTTAAAGGAGAAGGAAAACTACGGAGGCATTTTATTGCCAATAGATTAGCTGCAATAGTGCAAGATAGAATGCTATATTTATTCTGTAGAATGTTTTACCATACCTGAGTAAAAAGCTCTAGAAACTCTCTGTTTGTTTAGGATAGGAGCTGCAGTATTAACATGGTGTGACATCATTTCCTGCCTGAGTCTCTCCCTGCTCTGGGCTCAGATTACAGTAGAGAAGGGAGGGGGAGGGGGAAGAGGAGCAAACTGAGCATGCTCTTGCCCAAGGCAATGAGGTTTAAGCTGAAGGCAGGAAGTCTGATACAGAAGCTCATGTGTACACAATAGAAGGAAAGAAATGCTGTATTTCTTTTCACAGGGGACTCAGAGCAGCACCACTTTGGGGGTTTACTGGTATATTTAGATGGACCTTTCTGATAAGGCTTACTTAGTTTTAACCTTTCCTTCTCCTTTAACCCTTTGGCTTTTCCTCAGGACCTATTACTCACCAATGTGCCTGCCGCCAATGACCAAGCTGCCCACATGTCGGCCATCTGGCATGCCACAGTTGTCAATCTGGAGAAAAGTTCCTTGGTCCAGAAAAGATTTGCTGATCAAAAAAGAATCCCTTCCCCTCTGTATGCACCCGGTGACAAGGTTTGGCTATCTACCCGGAACATTCGTCTCAAAGTCCCCTCTCCTAAACTTGGTCCCAAGTTTATTGATCCCTTCTCCATCTCTGAGATCATCAATCCGGTGGCTGTCCGTTTACAACTTCCTTCGGAAATGCGGATTCCAAACGCCTTCCATGTCTCCTTGCTCAAACCCGCAGGTACTTCTTCTTCTTCCTCCTCAGCTCCTGTCATGGTGGACGGTCATCAAGAATTTGAGGTGAAAAGAATCCTGGACTCCCGAATTTCGAGGGGCACCCTACAATACCTCATTGAGTGGAAGGGGTTCGGCCCTGAGGAGTGCTCCTGGGTAAGAAGTTCAGATGTCCATGCTCCTCTCCTGGTCCAAAAATTTCATCGGCAGTTTCCTTCTAACCCAGGTGGTCCTGAGGCCCCCCCTAGGGAGGGGGGATACTGTAATGGAGTCTGAGCTGAGATCCCAAAATGGCGACCAAGATGGCGTCCAAGATGGTGGCTCCCTGGTTCCTCACGGACGCAGCTGGATGACGCCGACCTCTTCCCGCACTCGGATTGGTCGCCGGCGACGGAATGGGCGTCGGCGTCAATAAATGGTGCCGGCGTCGGTCGCATACGCCACCGCGTCAGTCGCCGACGTCAGCGCGTCCGCGCATTCATCATGACGCCGATGCGTCCAAAATTGGCGCCAAGTCTGGGCCTATAAGAAGGAACTCTGGAAAGACACCAGTGCCCAATTATAGGTTTTAGCTTGCTATTCCTGGGTGTGTTCTTGTGATATTCTTGCCTATTTTGTGTACCGACCTCTTGCCTGATTCTTCGACTTTGAACCTCTTCTGCCTGGACTGATATTATTGCCTGTTTGACCATTCTCTCGTCTCATCCCTATCTGTACCGCGAACTTGGACTTTTGCTACCTCCTCCCTTGGTCCTCACTACCTCTGAGGCCTTTGGCCTTACAAGTATGTGGGGCCAATAATAAGATATATGCACCTTACCTAACTACTGTTTCTGCATTTTTATCAGTGCTGGAATTGCGGAGGGATGCACAGAGATACTACCCCGCCATATTACTGTGAAAAAGCTTTTTACTCAAGGGAGATGGAGATTTTTTTTATTGTAATAACTGAGCATTCTTTTGCTCCTCCTCACTTCTGAGTTCATATAATATAGAGTGGTAAAAAAACACAAATTAAAAGAGCATAGAGAAGATACAAGTAGAGAAAAGATTGACGAGAGAGAAGTAGAGAAGAGATGGAGAAGTGTTATACACACAAAGAAGGTGGTGACATCAGAGAAGGTTATAGAGAACAGAAGATAAGAAGAAAATAGGGGAAACAAAAATAGGAAATTAAGGTAGAGAACATTAGCAGATTGAGGAATGGTGAGAAAAAGATATGTTTGAAATAATGTGGGGTAATAAAGAATATGATGAGGTTGTGCTAGGGTACGACACACAATACACAGGCAGGGTGCTATGTTTACAGAAGCTGAATTGGAAGCCAAGAAAAATACACAAGAACACACAATTTTCACTTTGTGGTCCATGGGAGGGGCTTATTTTTTTTAGCACGCAGCATCCCTTCACTTTTCACCTAATTCAAGCACTAATTTTTATCATTATAAAAATTCATAAAGGACGAATTTTCACCTGGACCAGTGGTCCCCAATCTTTTTCACTAGTGAGCAACATTCAGTAAAAAGATTTGGGGAGCAACACCAGCATGAAAAATGTTCCTGGTGGTGCCAAATGTGGCCCCTATGTGGACTGGCAGCCTACATGAGGTTCTGTTTGGCAGTACACCTGCTAAAACTTGCCTCCAAGCCTGGAATCCAAAAATAAGCAACTGATTTGAGGCCAATGGGAGCAACATCTAAGGGGTTGGGGAGCAATCTGTTGCTCACAAGCTACTGGTTAGGCATCACTGATCTAGACAATCACCCTCCTTTAAAAGCTGCAAACTTGGGAGGATTAAGTCTGTGAAACCAATGCTTTAAAGTGGCCATACACGGGCCGATAAAAGCTGCCGACAGACCGAGTCGGCAGCTTATTGGCCCGTGTATGGGGGCCCCCGACGGGCTTCCCCGATCGAGATCTGGCCGAAAGTCGGCCAGATCTCGATCGGATGGGATTAAAAATCCCGTCGGATCGCGGCCGCATCTGTTCGTTGATGCGGTCCCGCGATCCGACCGCCCGTTTGGCGAACGCTAGGATCCGATCGTTGGGCCCTAGGGCCCACGATCGGATCAGCCCGATATTGCCCACCTCAAGGTGGGCATATCGGAGGGAGATCCGCTCGTTTGGCGACATCGCCAAACGAGCGGATCTATCCGTGTATGGCCACCTTTAGTCTTAGTAATCTCTCTCTCCTTATAAAAGGTAATGGCGGGGGAGGATCAAGCCTGTGAGTCTAATAACGAGGTCAGGAGACACTTTTCCCATGAAAGCTACCATATATGAAAAAGCCTATGAAAAATATGACTGGAAGTAAATAGCTAAGACCACCATGTGAAGTTTACCTTAAGGTGGTATGGTGGATTGCCAATGTTATCATAACTTTGTAACTAAAAAATCCTGTATATGTAAATATATGTACAGGTATTGGATCTGTTATCCAGAATGCTCGGGACCTGGGGGTTTCCAGATAACAGATCTTTCCGTAATTTGGGTCTTCATGCCTTAAGTCTATTAGAAATTCATTTAAACATTAATTAAACCCAATAGGCTGGTTTTGCTTCCAATAAGGATTAATTATATCTTAGTTGGGATCAAGTACAAGCTACTTTTTTATTATTACAGAGAAAAAGGAAATCATTTTTAACAATTTGGATTATTTGGATAAAATGGAGTCTATGGGAGACAGCCATTCCGTAATTCGGAGCTTTCTGGATATCGGGTTTCCGGATAAGGGATCCTATACCTGTACTTGCATAGATACTAAATTACTTATGGAACAGAGGGCCATAAGAATGTGCATTAATTCATCCCTCTTTGGTATGTTTGATCTGTAAAGAAGCAGAGAGAAAGCTGGTAGGATACAAATGAGAAAATGTGATAAAAGTTGTGAACCCAATTCACAGTGGAAGAAAGATTGAGAACATTATAGTTTGCACAAGTGAACACCATATGTATTCACAAGAGTATGCCACCTTTAAGCAGGACTTCTTAAGGCATCAGTGTATGAACTGTCTAATCAAGATTAATGCAAATTAAACTTAAATGATTG
The DNA here is from genome assembly GCF_017654675.1 of Xenopus laevis. NCBI lineage: Eukaryota > Metazoa > Chordata > Amphibia > Anura > Pipidae > Xenopus > Xenopus laevis. The sequence goes on along the minus strand of NC_054379.1, from coordinate 52,914,079 downwards.
TTAGCATGTCTGGGAAAACGTGAAAATGACGAGAATACATGATTATACAGTTCATAGGTATTAATCTGCTCAGATATTTTTCAGTGCAGCACCAAAAAGACCAAAAAGCTTTGGTCACAAAAGCTGCAAAATTATTAAAGATCGTGCATATGATTTAATCTGAGGTTTATTACTCAGGCATATTTAGATTGACTTAAATGAAACCATCTCAAGTCAGTGGTACAGGTTAATAGAAAATGATAGGAAAAACAGACCAGTAGAGGAAAAGTGTATACACAAATTTTTCCTTAAACTACCTGGGCATATGACAGACACGCACCTACACCATAGTGGATCATATACATGTTTTATAAATTCAGACTATGGTGTATATACCTGCCTGGCTACAACATGAGATAGGGATTGTGGGAAAATGATGTGTGGGGTTAGGGCAGTCTTGAGAGAAAGAATGATAAAATAGGACACGATTCACCAAACATAAAATAACCTTTTGGTCATGTAATGCATGATTGTTTGTTTCTACAATTCCTACTGAACATCCTTGTCAGTTATTGAGCAACCACGATCCTGTTATAGTCGAAGGGAAGTGTGCCATCTATGGTATCAAAAGAAGCCCCAAAAGAGAATGGATATTCAGTTTATCACTGCCCAGTTTAAGCAGTGTACTTTCCACATTACAAGGAGTTTTGGTTTCTGCAAATTTCCTAGAGAGGATCAGGTGGAACAAAATGTTGAGTGTGTCATGGCTCTACAAGGAAAGCACAGGCATTTCTATGAAATTACTTTACAGCTAAGTGAATATTATCACGTCATGGCATTCTATTTTAAATGTTTTCATTTCAATGCATTTAGAAATTGTTCTTAGCAGCCTTCTGTTATCTTTAAATTAAAATGAAAATTTTAACAACTGTAGAGTTGTTTCCTTTGCCATGTCACTTTGCTAATTAATCCTGTAAACACTGTAGATCCTCAGGGCCTTTAATAAAGATAGGAGCATATTTTTTCTATGCAAAAAACAAAGCCAACGTTTAAAAATATTCCTTTGATTGTATAATTTTAAATTTATTTTTTATTTCGGTCAAAAATCTCGACTTCACTAGCTTTTATAAGCAGAAATCATGGTTAAAGAGTCACATTTGATAAATCTGACCCAGTATCCATTATTTTGAGGCAGATATACAAACTGGTTTTTATAGCAGTGTCCTTTTAAGCATTTATGGTACACACAAAAGCAAATCAAAGCAGTGGGTTCTACAACACAACATCATTGTTTAATTTAACTTTCAGAAAATTTCTGTTTCATCTTTACACCTTTGGCACATAATTTGCCTAAATATTCAACAACATATGTTTTTCCTCCAAAAAGTACAGACTAATGGCATGATTTTTATCTAGATTTATAACAGGATACACACTCACTCTATTAAAATGTCCATAAGATGGTTAACTATGATCTACAAACATGTGTTTTTATTTGACCCCTGCTGTTGCAAAAGCTATGGCTTCACTGTTCAAATATCCTGTGTTTCTGGAAACATTTATGTGTATGAAACAAGCGCATCATACTACATTTAGTTTCCTAAACATACCTTTGAATATATTGTAAACTCTGCTCAGAGACATTTGACCTAAGTGGTGGGGTGTTTATTTTACCCTGAGCTGGTGGATAGCCTTTGCAGCTAAATAATGTAGCTCATACACTTTAAAATAACTTTGAAAGGTTATTGAGGGAAAACTATACCCCTAAACAGTGTAGGTCTCTATAAAATATATACACCATAAAACAGTCCATATGTGAAATCATGCTTCATCTCAATAAACCATTTTTATAAAAACATACTTTTCTAGCAGTATGTGCCATTGGTTAATACTAAATAGAAAATTGATATTCAATGGCCGCCCCCTGGGATCGTACGATTCACAGTACACACAAACAAGCCAAGGGCACACAAATATGTTAGGTCACATGAGCCAATTACTGGACAAAGTTTTGTCTTTTGTTTCCACACTTAGAGCTGCATTATTTCTGGTCAGGTGATCTCTGAGGGCGCACACAGACTCACAAAATGGGGGCTCAAGATAAAAGATGTAAAGGGGCAATATTTACTGATATATACATATATACCCTTCATATATACATTACCAAAGATACATAAGTTATTGACAGCACCCCCAGGCCATCCGATCATTTCAGCGATCGGATATCTATTTAAATTATGGCTAAATATATTGACCTTTTTTTTTTTTTACAACCGGTGGTACAGCAGATGAGTTCTTATATAAAAGATACTAAAAACTTAAAACACTAAAGATTCCACCTGACAGTTTGCTTGTAACTATGGACGTGTCCAGCCTATATACTGTCATTCCCCATACCTTAGGAGTAGCCACATGTAGAAAAGCACCCCAGAAAACTCATCAAGGTTTACCCCCAGTGGAATTCTTGATCTCACTGTTGGATTTAATATCACATAACTACTTTATGTTCAAGGATGTCTTTTATCTAAAGACTGCAGGGACCCCCATGGGGACTAATGTCGCCCCCTCATTTGCTAATTTATTCATGGAACAGTATGAAACACAATGGACGGGAGGGTGACAACATACATTTTTATAAACGCTACATTGATGATCTACTACTAATCTGGAAAGGCACTAAAATTACTTAGAAGCATTTAATTAGGCTTTAAACAACTTGGAATCTCCCATAAAATTGACTATGGTGTATGGCAGGCAATGCATACATTATCTGGATTTAACTATCTACAAACAGGGAGAGGGGGTAGGTACTACATTATATAATCAGAACAGTCTGATACACGCATATTCGTACCACCCTCCACACATGTCCCGGGAGGTCCTGTACTCTCAGTTTTTGTAAGTACCGTATATACTCGTGTATAAGCCGAGTTTTTCAGCACCCAAAATGTGCTGAAAAGGTCTACCTCGGCTTATACACGAGTCAATGGGCTTCCCCCTATAGTTAGCTGCCTGCTGCCAGTACCTTTGTGCCTTTGGTTGGAGTCGAGGCTGCTGAGGACCCTGCTATGCATTCCCGCTGGCGACTGGCTGCACTGCGCCTGCATGAAAAATTCTACATTGACGGCAGGAAGCAGAAAACGTAAGCTGTCTTCGCATGCGCATTCTATTACGCGAGGCTATAATGAAGGAGCGCAATCTGGACTGCTACTTTCCGTGTCTGCACCCCCTCAGGACCGCACCACGGGGGCTCCAGGTCCTAAAGGGTCCCCACCATTGCTGCTGGCCAGTACCTGCCTGGAGCTGAGCAGATCCAGGAGCTACAAATCTGCTCCTGACTTCTAGCGCCGGTAAGTGTGACTTACAACTGTCCCAATTTTGCATGTACTTGTGCTGGTTGCGTCTTTCTCTTGTCCCACTCGGGTGGTGCCGGGTGACAGAAAAGGGGGCAGGCTGGAGCACTGCTGGAAAAGTGGGGAGCCAGCAGCTGTGTGTTAAGGAGCACTAAAGGGGAAGCACTGACCCTGTGCACCTAGGTTCACCTGTCACACACCGTACAGTGTGCCCGCTCACACTCCTGTCCATAGGAGGCTGGCGCTCTCACTTGCACAGGCGGTCCAAAGCCCAGTCCAAAGCAGCAGCAGCAGCACCCTCACTTACACCAGAGCCCATAAGGCAGGGGTCCCCAACCTTCTTTTACTCGTGAGCAACATTTGAATGTAAAAGAGTTGGGGAGCAACACAAGCATGAAAAACTCCATGGGGATGTCACATAAGGGCTGTTATTGTCTGTTTGGTAGCCCTTATATGGACTGGTAGCATACAGGAGGCTCTATTTGGCAGAACACCTGGTTTTTAAACAACCAAAACTTGCCTCCAAGCCTTGAATTCAAAAATAAACACCTGCTTTGAGGCCACTGGGAGCAACATCCAAGGGGTTGGTGAGCAACATGTTGCTCGCGAGCTACTGGTTGGGGATCACTGCCATAAGGGATAGTGAAGGAGAGGGAGGAAGCCAACAGAAAACCAGGAAACGCTAGCATGGCTAGTGTGGTGCAGGAGCGTGTGTTCTGCTGAAGATGTCGTAAAATGCATTTCTCACCCCTAGGCTTATACTAGAGTCAATAAGTTTTACAAGTTTTTGTAGGTAAAATTAGGTACCTCGGCTTATACTCGGGTCGGCTTATACACGAGTATATACGGTAATTAGAATTAATAAAGTGCGGGCAACAGCAGAACTACAACTCTCCAAACTTGCTGGATGATTCAGGACCACACAGCTAATTAATGAATTGGAGAAAGCCAGGCTGGCCACCCAAGAGGACTTATTGAAACAATCTAAGGAGACAGGACTTTTTTTCACCCATCCAAAGACAGGACAAAAATATGGAATTAAACACAGACTAACCAGCGCTATGGATCATATGGTGTGTATGGTGTGGTGCCCCTGCGGTCTTTATTATGAGGGAAAGGCTTCAACTACCTATCACAAACAATCACAGATGTGCAATAAGAAATGCCCTGGCTACTGGCAAAGCTGATCAACCAGTGTCTAAACATTGGTTGAAATCCAAACATATATTGCCTCAATTTAGGCACATGATAACTGATCACATACCAGCCCCAGGGAGGGGGGCAATAGGGATTTGCTATTGTTGAGGAAAGAGTCAATGTGGATTTTTAAATTGGAGACTCTTACTTCTACGTTGGGCAGTAACAATTTGACTTCTATGTAAATCAACCACATTTAATTGCTGCTACTTTTTGTTATTAGTCAACTACATTTAACATCAGCATAGTCGACTTCTAGGCACTGTCTGCCATTTTTAACACGTTTCCTTTCCTACCAAAATTTATTTTAATCAATGAGAGTATCCACCCCCCATGCCACATACTTGCATGATGGGAGAAGCAAAATATATAACATTTGCTTTCAAAATGCACAAGTTATTGTCAATGTTAAAATCCCCATATAAAAGAGTTAGTATAGTTTATTGTTTTGGGGTTATAATTAGAAAGAACAAAGACAAGCTTCCGATGAAAGTAGTCTGAGCACATGAGAAAGGAAGCAGAGACTTCCATCAAGAGAGTCATTAACTGTGGTGAACCAATTTAGTTTCACATTAATAAAGTGACTTTAATGAATCTCAAAAGTTAAAAATATAAAGTGAACTGTTTTCATAAAGTTCATACATTTTGATTAACTGGTCACTGAAATATTCTATATGTTTCCATGTGTTAATTACAATTTTTAATATTGTATTTCTATGAAAAACTGGAAAGAAAATGCAGGTAGGATTCCATCTGTAGTTCATTAACACCTGTTAAATAAAAAACAGAAGGGATACCATACTTGGGGTGTTTTATTTCATGTGCTAAAAAAAGGAGAGGTTAAAGAATAGTTCATATGGGCTGTAAAATGTTTGATGCCCCATTGGAAAATGTCATCTTTAATCTACAAGACATTTCAATTACTATTAAAGTACTTGGAATAATATTCCTACAACAGAAAAGTGTCCCTATAAATTAGTCATAAATAGAAAGAAAACATTTGTAATAATATCAAATTCTAATTTGTCTTTATCATTGGATTCTGTTTGGTTTTCCACCCATAAACTGCTGGTTTGGCTACAGAGATGCTATAAACGGGACTGTCCTATCATTTTTCCTTTGTGTTTATGCCAGTTATTTCCCAAACTGACTAATCATTAGAATAGTTAGTATTTGCTGGCAGCACTCCTAATTATAACGATATATTTGCATAACATTCATTATTTTGCATATATTAAGTGTAATAATAGATTACTGGCTGTACCCAAAAGTATGATGATTGCATATAATTTATATTTATATAATATCCAAATTTGTTCATGGCTTTATGGGCTTTTATATTAAAAAAATGTTACATAGGAAAGAGAAAAGATTTTCTCGTAGTTGTCTCTCGTGCAGTTTCATAAATATTAAGGCATTGTGATCAGTATAATGAAAATATAATGAAAATCATCAAAGTATTTTCAAAGCACACTTGTATCACTATTTGCCACCAACCACTGTCTCAGATCTTTTCACATTTAATTTATTCGTATGACATTTACATAGTGGAAAGGTCACGCAAATGCTAACAAAAATCGCAATTGATTTTTCTGTTTCTCATTCCCAAACCATTATTGATTTTGTCTTTATTAGACATTGTTTTGGGGATCCAGAACCATTTGACAGATCCATTTGACATAAGCACTCTGGGACTAAATATATTCCTGCAGGGACATTATTTCATATACTGTGCTACGCAATATGTTGGCGCTATATAAATACATGTTAATAAATATACTGCACTGGATTTAAGAATTACACAGACAGTAAAAAGTTTAGCACTGGAAATAAAAAATTGTTTGTCTTCACCAACTAGAATATATAATCTGTGGTTGTCCAGGACTATGAGGGCTAGCAATTAATATACCCATTTATAGAGCAGACACAATTTAATTTGTAATAGGTATTTGATGAGTACTTGTAAACCTTGGGGATGCTTAACTGCAAGGCCATCCACAGGAAACGAAGAACTTGGAAATCCAATACTGACAGCCAGGATAGTGACACACAGTTTGACACAATAGATCAAAGGCTATTATAGGTCATTCTCTCTCTCAGCTGAAGGCCTACAATACTACTTAAGAACTTCTGATTATATTTATATACAGTTTACGAGAGATACACCATCCTCGGACTATTAAGATAAAAAGAAAGAATTCATATGGGAATTAATAGATGTCCAATAAATTAACAACGTCTTGCCTTGTCACATGTTCAGCCAAGCAGGACAGTAACATATCTGTTTCCCGTTTGCAGCTTGCATATAAGCACTTATTTTATTTTGATCAAATGACCTGAATGATGTATTTCCTATCAAGAAAAAAACCCCACTCTAGACATATAATAAAATAGGCAGGCATAAATCTGAGCATTCTATTAAGTATGCACTGTTGTTAGTAGAGGCCAGAAAATAAACAGCAGAGGTGACAATATAAATATTTATATCAGTGCAATCAAGCTGCACTACACAGACCCACAAATCAAACAATTACATTCAAAGAATAATTAATAGATAATAGAAAAGTCAATATATTAACCAGTGTTAAAACTAAGCAAACGTTTGTGTATTACTAGTAGTGATGTGCGGGCCGACCCGATACCCGCGGGTCGGGCAGGTTCTGGTCGACCTTGCACTGCTCCTTGCTGGTGCGGGTTGAGCTCTTCTCCTGCTCTCCCCACCCGCCACCTTCAAATGCTGGCTTCCGACTTCTGGTTTTATAGTCTCGCCTCTCGGGTCGGCGGGGGTCTATAAAAGGACCCCGGAAGCGCGGGTGCAGGTTGGAGCAGGGTGGGTTAGGGTCGGGTGCTGGTCAGCAAAACCCTGACCCGCACATCACTAATTACTAGGTATTTTGCTCATATTTACAATATGGTAAATACGTCTGGCTCATGCTCTTTTTTGTCTACTTGTCCTGAGTTATACATATAGGAGTGAGCCTACTGACACTAAAGGTCCCTGGAACTACATACCCTGAACTTGGAGGTAATTGGTAATTCCTGGGTACACACAGGGGGGTTGTATAAATATCTGCAACAAATTTGTGACAAAATAGTCACACGCTAATGCTATACGTGGAAGTGATGCAATCTCCACTCTGCAACTCACCCAATTTGCTTGATGCATCAGGCACAACTGTGCCAGATACAACTTTGTGATAGAATTCAGGGGAAATATATACAAGCCTACATTTAAAGAACATCAAAAAACTGTGGGTGAAACAAGCCCCCGGGTTTCAAGGACAGAAATACTCTGAAGAGGCGTAAAGAAGAATGCCAATAATTTGTTATTGGTTACTTTATGACTGTATGCAGAGGGTGATATTCTGAGCCAATTTGCAATTGGTTTTCATTTTGTATTATCCATTTTTTTTATTATTTGTCGTTTTTGAGTTACGTCGTTTTTCATTCAGCAGCTCTCCAGTTTGCAATTTCAGCAATCTGGTTGCTATGGTACCTTAGCAACCATGCACTGATTTGATTAAGAGACTGAAATATGAGTAGGAGAGGGCCTGAATAGAAATATGAGTAATAAAAGTAGTAATAAAAATATATTTGTAGACTTGCCGAGCATTTGTTTTTTTAGATGGGGTCAGTAACCCCTTTTGAAAGCTGGAAAGGGCCAGAAGAAGAAGGCAAATCATTTTTTAAAACTATAAAAATAAAATTAATAATGAAGATTAAATAAAAAGTTGTTTAGAACTGGCCATTCTATAACACGCCCAAACAGTGGTGTGGTGTAACTAGATATTACTGAACCCCACAGCAAATTATTTTTCAGGCCCCCAACTTATCCACAGGCTGACCTGTTCACAGTGGGAAAGGTAAGATGGACAAACATGGCCAACAGGAATTTTATTTCCTTATGTATTTATTTCCTTATGTATTTATTTCCTGTTTTTATATAACACCAACACATTTCCACTGTGCTTTAAAGAGATTATGCATTATTAACATCAGTCCCTGCCCAGTGGATCTTACAGTCTAAGCTTACTATAACTTTCACACACACTATGTCAACTTAATCAGAAGACAACCTGCCTGAATCTTTTTGGAGTGTGAGAGGAAACTGGAGAACTTGGAGAAAGTCCAAGCAGACATGGGGAGAACACAAATTACTTGCAGCTTTTTCCCTGGTTGGGGCTGAATTCAGAAGTACTATCCACTGAGTCCCCATGCTGCTCTAAGTTGCTGTCTATGTCAATTCTATCCAGGTTGGTAGCCTAAATTCCCCAATCATAAAGGCAGATAAATTCTGTGGAAAAGAACAACACTTGAAGCCATCCTCGCTCAATTGGTTGCACAGGCCCCCTAATATGAATGGATTGTTTATCTCAGGGTCAACAATCAAATCAGTCCAGTTTGGCTCACCACACCACACTGGGGCAAAATCAGATTTAGAAACATTCAGTCATGTGTACTGCATTAAATATCAATGAGTAATTACTTATATCTTATATGAAAACCCAATATCCAGAAACTTCTGAATTACAGGAAGGGAATCTCCCATAGAGTAAATTTTAAGTAAATAAGTAAGTTATTAAGTAAATCTGCTTAATGATTTCTGAAGACCCTTAAGCTTAGCGCCACAACAGCAGCCCAGAGCACACTGAGCATGTGCAGTGTCACTGACAAATAGGGATGCACCGAATCCACTATTTTGGATTTGGCCGAACCCCCGAATCCATCGTGAAAGATTCAAACCGATTCTGGGAAGGGGGAAAAATTGTTTACTTCCTTGTTTTGTGACAAAAAGTTACGAGATTTCCCTCCCTGCCCCATATTTGCATATTCAAATAAGGATTTGGATTTGGTTCAGCCGGGCAGAAGGATTCGGCCGAATCGGCTGTAAAAGGCCGAATCCCGAACCGAATACTGGATTCGGTGCATCCCTACTGACAACCAAAGGATGGACTAAAAAATCCAAGATGTGAATCTGCTTTGGAAAACTTTGAAGGCCTGGAACATTTACTATTATAGGGTTGTTAAACTAAGCTAATACTGTAAATGAAAAACAGCATTTTTAGCCATAATTTATCTTTAGGCTTTCATTTCCCTTTAAGGCTGTATATCTGGAACTTTCACACAAGCTATGGCAGGGGTAGGCAACCTGCGGCTCCGGAGCCTCATGCGGCTCTTCATCCTGCTTGCTGCAGTTCGGTCTTGTTCAGGTCGTATATACAGCCCTCACACCTGCTGATGGCTTTTTTAATGTGCGACCGCGGTAAGCTATTCGTTAGCTTACCGCGGTAAGCTATTCGTTAGCTTACCGCGGTCGCACACTCAAGAAGCCGCCAGAAAGTACGAGGGCTGTATAGACGTCCCAGGAGTGACAGGCAAGACTGAGCCACAGCAAGATGATTCATCATGGTCCTTACCGCGGTCACACACTCAAGACAAGAGAGAGAAGATCAGCATGGAGCTTCAGAAACAGAAGTCACATTAAACTGATGAGAACACTAGCATTTAATAGGGCTATTCGGTGTTTCATTTATTTCAAAGTAGGCCTACACATGCACACTGCACTTCTATTTGTTGTATTCTGTTGTTGTAACAGTTAAAATTAAAAAAAGGTTAAACAAGTTTATAAGCTGTGTTATGTTTTGCAGCTCCAGACTATTTTTCTTTAGTGGGAGAGGGGTAAATGGCTCTTTTGATAGTAAAGGTTGCTGACCCCTGAGCTATGGTCTGAGTTGCCCAGACTGGGCTGAATTTTCTTCTATGGCCACCCTAGACACCGGGATGCACAGGCATGTGCAATACAGTTTGAATACTGTGCGTGTGCCATCAGTCCCCACTTTCTCCAAGTGCCCTTGCCATGTTTTAAAAAAATGTATGCATCTGTGAGCCACCCCTAAAGTTGCCATCCTAAGCACAGGCCAATGAGTGCCTATATACATAAATACGGCCCTGGGCCCAGGTACTACTACTGATTCAATATAGTCATATCAGGCATGCTTGGTTTATGGAGGCAGCAAGCTAAGAGATAAAAGAGCAAGAGTTTACTTGGTTAGTGATTTCAGATTCACTTCTCATTACTCATTGTAACTAAAAGTTTTTTCTCATATGATAAAGAAGAAAGCAATGTTATACTAAATGATGAATATCTTAGAGTGTATGGATTAGTACTGGCAGCATCCAACCTGGAACCATTTTTAAAATCTGTAGACACGGAAGAACTGGAATAAAATCACTAGCTAAATAAAAGATGGGCATGAGAATGATTGATGAGAGATGCTGAGTTTTGGAACCTTTTAGTTTAGCCTCACATGTGCCTCTCATTTTGGAAGCAAGCACTTCAGTGCCTTTGGCAGTTACAGTCAGGATGAAAGGATAATTGAAAGCTGTTCTGTGTATTTTGTCTGCCTGCGTAACTTAATATTTATGGCAAAAAGAACCAGAAAGTGATCATAACAGAAAATACTTCAAAAATACAATCTTCTGTTGTTATGGCACTATTTTTACAAGCAATGGCCACTTTATGAACTCACTGTATATACTATAAAATAACATGCCTTTAATAAATACCAGTGTTATTAAAATGCATTTAAACTATGAGCTGTTTTGTTTCCCCAGTGGAAATTTATACTTGGTTTCTTTGCATTATAATACCTTTTCGTTTACCTTATACCAAGGGGCTTAACTGAATTCAACTAAAAAAAGATGTGTAAAGTGCTTTGGAATTTCCACATGGTTTTCATAGAATTCTTTTATTAAAAAAAAATCACTATTCAATTGATTTCTCCCTAACTGGCAGTTGTTTCTTTGGCATCCCTTACCCACCCCCTGCACAGAGATGTGGGCCAGGACCACCATTGGGGGGAGAAAAAGAGACACTGAAGTCAACGTCTCTGTGAAAGAGGGGTATTTTCAGGGGTATTTTCAAGAGATGGGACTTGTGGGGAAGAGGAAGGAGTTTGAGTGGGTCATTGGCATGGTTTCTGCATAATAGGGCGTGGCCAGGGAGAGGCTAGAACATATTAGGGACATGATCATGGTTGCATAGGCCATATTTTTCCATTGTACTTTTGATCAACTGCCCAATGGATAAATATTTGGGCCCCCCCCCCGAAGGGAGGGTCCCGCTTAGTAGTCTGTCACCCCCGATTCTTGATGGCAGCCCTGATGCGGGGCCATGTACAGGTATGGGAACTGTTAACCAGAATGCTCAGGACCTGGGGCTTTCCGGATAAGGAATCTTTCGGTAATTTGGATCTTCATACCTTATGTCGACTCATCATGTAAACACCAAATAGGCTGGTTTTGCTTCCAATAAGGATTACTTATATCTTAGTTTGGATCAAGTACAAAGGAAATATGTTTTAAAAAAATTTAATATTTGGATTAAATGGCGTCTATGGGAGACGGCCTTTCTGGATAATGGGTTTCTGGATAACAGATCCCATACCTATATGTAAGTAGTGTGAGTAATTTCCCTCCCCTTAATATTTGTGGATTGTGGGGAGAACAATCCCCAACCTATTGTAAATAAGAGCAATTAATTAATTTATTACAAGGAACAATGTGCAAGACTGCTGCACCACTGCCCCCTTGCTAGTCACTGTTGTTATCACATCTGTATAAAAATTGTATATTTTTTAAACTTTGTTCACTGCCTTCATCCACTGCCAAATCCTGCAGGCAGGCCTGGACTGGGAGTCAAAATAGGCCCTGTCATTCCAAGTACACAGAGGCCCAAACAGCCCTCCTACCAGCCCAAAAACCCCCCTACCAGCCCACTATATGGTAACTTTCTATTCAGCTGTATAGCAGCCCCTCTGGCATTTGCCAGAACCCACAGATTGCCAGTCCTGGCCTGCCTGCAGGTGTCTGTGATGCATTGTGGAAGGTAGAGCACTGTGGCTGTCCTGATGAATACAGAGCTGGTGGAGGCATTTAGGTGTTGTGTGATCTTGCTCCCCTTAGCACTACTTCCACAGGTCTTTGTACATTGCCCCTATTAATTAATTCAGCAATTTGTCTTAAAATGTAATATAGGTTTCATTAATTAGCCATTGAAACAACATTTAAAAAGTAGTATTTTTAATAAATCATTTAAACAGCAAGTATTCTTTGAAAGCCCTTAAACATTATATTTAAAGAGAAACTCTAGCTCATTTACAATGCAAAGGCAAAAATAGCCCACAATTGCCAGAAACAGCAGAATGTATGTTAAACCCGTTATATGTATATCTGACATTACATATGAGCAATTGGCATAAAGTTAAGGGTTGCCACCTTTCATTTGCTCAACTACAGGCAAGGGGCGGAGTGGGTAACGTCTGGGGTGGGTGATGACGGGGGGTGGGGATAATGACATGGCGATCAGTGATTGGCTGATTGTCATGCCATTAACTTCAATGTCCTGTCCAGATTTCCTAATTTGTAAATCTGGACAGGCAGTTTTCATCCAAACATCCCTTCCAAAAACTGGGCTGTCCAGGTGGCAATTCTAAATACAGTATTTGTAAAATTATGTAAATTAACAGGTTCTACAATCAGGGAAAGGGACATTAGGTTGATATATGTATAATATTCATAGAAACAAATTTCATGAGCCATGATTCTGCAACTACATTATTCTTTAGAAAGCACTGACATAGTGGCAGGCCCGGATTTGTGGAAAGGCCACCTAGGACTGGGCCTAGGGCGGCAGGATTTTTTTTTTGGGGGGGGGGGGCAGCATGCTGTTCAACCACACCCAAATTGGTTCAAAAACACTGGGGATGCACTGGAGATACAATAATTTTTTTAAATTTCACATTGCTCTGGTCCAGATGATGAAAATATGGATGAATAAAGGGGAGGGGACAGGGGTGACAAATGGCAGTGGGCCATTGCAATTCACATAATAAATTAGCAAGGTTTAACCTGCTAGCAGTACCTGTGTGCCAGTGAATTATTTTGGATCCAGTGGGCCTAAGGGCACCCACGATGTAAATCCGGCCCTGCATAGTGGGCAAAATAACATTTTAGTTCGAACACATACAGTATACAACATGGTTGCTTTTCTAGAGGATTCCAAACCCTCACACTGCAGAAACTACATCTGTATCTTGTATTCAGGGACATATAACGGACAAAAAAGACTTGTCAATTGTAATATGGCTCTGTTGGTTTCAATGTAGTTGAAAAAAGGCAAGAAATATAATAGTGATCCTCTCATTCTATTCTCAACAATTCCTATCTACATGTCAAAATGATTGAACATCATTATGAGTGTATTGAGTTTTGCCATGAAAACTCCAGCAACGATCTGCACTGTGCATAAATAATATTGGAGGTCTATATATTTTTGAGGTCACTGCTTTAATAATGCAGAAACAATAGAAACACAAGGCCATAATTGCTTTTATGTTTAAAAGTAGTGGTGAACATTCAATCAAGGGTATGCGTTCTGTAGAATTTGAGGCATATATGCAATCATGTACAAGTAACCTCAACTAGTTATTACTATTTACAGATACCTACTCCTACAGTAGCTTGGCCTATAAATAAATAAATATATATATATATATATATATATATATATATATATATAATATCAAAACAGGGGGTTGTGGGAGCACTCTAAAGGCTTTAAAGTATATATATATAAGTATAATAAATGCTATTGCATATGTACCCAAAACAGGGGTTATTTTGTTACAAAATTATGATCATAAAATTGATAAGCCACCATACCACGTCAAGGTAAACCCCGAATGGCGGTCCCCTAACTTGTTTTATATTTTATGTGCATTTTAGCATTACCTGTAAACAATGTCCGTTGAACGCTGTTTTTTCTATATATATATATATATATATATATATATATATATATATATATATATATATATATATATATATATATATATATATATATATATATATAAGATAATCAAAGGACTCGCACTCCAATTCCTTTTTTCGTGAATAAACGTGTTAATTTATTTTTAGTTGCATTTTTCCGTTGGATGGACTGGATGGACTTGATATTACAGGTATAGAATTCATTATTTGGAAACCCGTTATCCCAAAAGCTCTGAATTATGGAAAAGACATGTTAAATAGACTCCACTGTAATCAAATCATTCTATTTTTTTCTGTAATAATAAAACACTACTTTGTAGCTGATCTCAACTGAGATATAATTAACCTTTATTGGAGGCAGAACAATCCTATTAATGTTAATACATTTTTAAATTAATTTTCAGTAGACTTAGGGGCCTATTTATTAAACCTTGTATTTTTCTGTAAAAACTTGAATATAGAAGTCAATGGCAGATGGTCCCTTTAACTATTGGAACATGTTTTTTACCAAGCCAATTTGGAGAAACCGCACACCTCACAAACCAGAGCAGAGCTTCCTGGTGCTCGGCGGTAGGGGAATCTGCAACCACCCAATCAAGGTACGTGGAAAGATCACCGGCACACAGGAGTTTGTTCAGCAGGGCAAGCCCTTGCAATTTTAATAATGCAGTGCAACGTTTCGGGGCACGCCCCTTTGTCAAGCATAATGTGGACGTAGTGCAGGCATCATTTAAACAGTGTTCAATTAACATATAATCAACAACCATGTGATACAAAATTATAAAATTACTTTTGTATAAAATTACATAATTTTATACTTTTGTATCACATGATGCTATTATGTTAACGGGGTTTAACTATAGAGAAAGCAGACCCTGCGACTGCAGGGGAGCCCAGGAGGTATAGGGGGCCCTGAGGCCCTAATTCATACACAATTTCAATAAATACTGTATCAGGTCAACCTCTATACATTTTGGGGGCCTGAAAAATATCTAGTTATCCAGTCATTTACACCACTACTTGGTTGTAAAGATATGTGGGATCCTAGCAACTGTATAGCTGCTGAAATCCAAACAGCATAGTTGCAGAGCAAAAAAAATGATGAGTAATAAATAGTAGCAATGACAATAAATTTGTAGCCTTAGAGGGCATTTGTTTTTTAGATGGGGGTCAGTGACCCCTATTTAAAAGTTGGATAAGGCTAGAAAAAGAAGGCAAATAATTAAAAAAAACTATTAGAAAAAATGAAGACCAATTGGAAATTGATTAATATTAGCCATTCTATAGCATACTAAAATGTAACTAAAATGTTTACAAACCCCTTTAAAGGAGAAAAAGAAACTTTTTTTGGTAAAGGGTTTGTTTCTCCTTTAAGGTGAACTATTACTGTTAACCTGGTGAATGTAATGCTCTGCGGTATTGTTTTATAATTTTGAATTGTATGTAAGATGTATATAATTTCCCCAGGTTTTCATCAGGGCCAGTTTTATGGGTATCTGTAAAAGAGCACAGCTGGATCTGTAAACCTTTTCTGGTGCTACCGAACAATACAAACCTGCCTTGGTTGGCAGATCCAAAATGCCTGGATTGTGCATCCAAACGACAGAACCACTCTATTAAATTGGGTTCAAGTATACACACGATGAGCACTTTTTTTTTTTTGGCTGATATGGATTATTTGTGTAATTATTTGTGATTTAACTTAAAGGGATACTGTTATGGGAAAACATGTTTTTTTCAAAAATAGTGCTGCTCCAGCAGACTTCTGTACCAACTCTCAAAAGAGCAAACACATTTTTTTATATTCAATTTTGAAATTTGACATGGGGCTAGACATATTGTCAGTTTCCCAGCTGCTCCCAGTCATGTGACTTGTGCATGCACTTTAGGATGGAACTACTTTCTGGCAGGCTGTTATTTCTTCTACTTAATGTAACTGAATCAGTCTCAGTGTGACTTGGCTTTTACTATTGAGTTTTGTTTATAGATCTACCAGGGAGCTGTTATCTCATGTTAGGGAGCTGCTATCTGGTTACCTTTCCATCCTTCTTTTGTTAGGCTGCTGGGGGGGGGGTGATATCACTCCAACTTGCAGTAAAGAATGACTGAAGTTTATCAGAGCACAAGTCACATGACTGGGGGCAGCTGGGAAACTGACAATATGTCTAGCCCCATGTCAGATTTCAAAATCGAATATGAAAAAATCTGTTCGCTTTTATTATGGATTTCAGTGCAGAATTCTGCTGGAGCTGCACTAGTAACTGATGCGTTTTTAAAAAAAACATGTTTTCCCATGACCGTATACCTTTAAACTCATACACACTTTTTAATTAAAATGGTTTAAACTTATCCTCACAGATTCAAGACAACATTTACAGTTTCATGTGTGGCAAAAACTTCTGTGATTCTAGAATTTTATTATGTGTTTTGTTTCTCAGAAAAAAACTTTTTTTTCATGCAGTAAAAATTGCATATACTGTATGATGCAAGGAAATACACAAAAACAAACACTTCTGAATAGTACACGAGAAAAATCCCAATGGCGAACAGGTGAGCATGCTATCCGGGTTCCCAAACACTCCACTCTGGTCACGTGGATATATTGAATTCAAGAGTAAATGCGCACACGTTGGTGAACTCCTTTGGATAGACTTGCGAATATATAAAATATTATCTCTATTTGAAACTCGTTAAAAACACAAAGTCCAGTAATACAGGGCAAGGGAGTGCATGGCTCTACGCGTTTCGTGACTGCAAGGTCACTTCATCAGAAGCCAACAGCAACAATACACAAAAACAACATACCATTGACTCTAATGTATTTGGTGTGAGAAACAACCCCTTTTGTCTTCACTGCATTTTGCTGAAGAAAAACACAGAGAAAAAAACGTATGCATTTGAAATGAGGAAAAACACACACTGACCCAATTGTATTTGGTGAAATTTCAGCAAAATCTCACAAATGTGTCTGCAATTTTACGGCAGAGCAAAACAGGGCAGTTTCGCTCATCACTAAGCTGCTGAGGTAGGGGAGAAAGCAAACATTGCAGAAAGAGATAATGAGAGTAAATAAAAAGAAATCTCATTGATACTGTAAGCAGAAAATCTAAATTAGCTGGGTGCTGCTCATTAGCTGTAATGTGATTAATTCCCTGATAATATATTGCTGGGTTTGCCAGTAAAGTATATTCACTGAAACAGATCCCATTTTTCTGGGTCAGCATTGCTATTAAAAACTGATGATGGTTTTTAATAGCTAAAATTCCCATGAAACAAAGCTTAGCTTTAGATAGAGCGTTATAGCCTCCTGAGGCGGCCAACCCACTTGTTTGCAATTGGCAATGACTGATTTTAGAAGGCATTTCTGCTTAATTAAATTATGTTACATACAGTATAATGATAAGATAATATCCGTGCAATTGTAGCCTTTACTGATGAATAATACATTTTAGTAAAAAGAAAGCTCAGTCTTTTTGCATTAGATCAGCATTTTCCAAACAATATTACCCCCTACAGTTACTACAGGTCTTTTATGTAAAATGCTCAGGATATGTAGCTTTCTGGATAAGGGGTCTTTCTGTAATTTAGATGACCAGACTTTAAGTCTGCTAAGAATCATTAAAACATTAAATAAACCCAAGAGGATTGTTTTGCCACCAATATGGATTCATACAGGTTAGTTTGGATTAAGTACATGGTTTATTTTTAGAGAGAAAAAGGGAATAATTTTTCACTATGTAACATGGAAGCTAGCATTTCCTTGTGATATTTCCTTTAATAACACTGTAATGTGCAATAGGTAACACACCCCTTTTTATTGAATGAAAAGCAGATGCTGGTTTTATAGATTTCTGTGGTTCTGTTGAATGAGAGGATAGCCTTTGTGCAATATCATGCGCTGATGTTGCTGATGTTGACACTAGCGTCTGCTCTAATTCATGACAAATTTATGTAGCATACTGTATGCATTCCGAATAGTCTGCAGCTCATGAAGTCCAGGTATTTTTATATGATGGGTAAATGTAAAAATAAAACCCAGAACAGATTTTTTTTTTTCCTGTGTGTAACTGTTTGATTATAGTAGTGATGAGTAAAAGCTTTTACTGGAATTTAAACTACCCCTTTTACTAAAAGAGCAGCTGGTTTTAAGCAAGACATTACATATTTTCCGCTCACTAATTTCTGATTCTCTTATAGCCAGAAGTGCATCGGATGTGAGTTCCCAAAACCTAGATCTCCTTTCTTCTGAGCTTTGAAGCTGAGCTCTTGATCATTTTCTTAATAATATACGGCTCACATGTAACAATGAATGTGATTAACTAAAGACCAGAAAGCAAGTATTTCTAAAATAATATCTATGCTTTAAAATATGACCTCAATTTGCAGTATATGTCTGCCTCTGGGAACATCTGTCTATAATAATGGATTCTGGTTAGAACATATTG
The DNA here is from genome assembly GCF_017654675.1 of Xenopus laevis. Lineage (NCBI taxonomy): Eukaryota > Metazoa > Chordata > Amphibia > Anura > Pipidae > Xenopus > Xenopus laevis. Next base: position 52,895,274 of record NC_054379.1, on the reverse strand, counting down.
GATAGGAAAATGGAATTGGTGGTTTATTTAATTGTATTCTTAATTAATGTCCGCATCCAGAATCTTTGTATACAGAGGAAAGGCTTCATGAAAGAGACATTTTAATAAAGCCCCCTGACATTTCTTCTCCTCTAATATATCTGCCTCTTTTAAACCTTTCAACCACACTCTCACTCTTGAGTTACGAAGTTTTCAGCTCTTACTTTCCTATGATATTGGTGACAGTGATCTAAATCTTCTTTAATAAATGCAGCATATTGTCTATGAAATGTAATTATTTCCCAGATTATCCCGATCTTTGCTTTTGGAAATGCTCCGAGTTGCTCCCCATCTTCTGATTAACAGCATATGGTCTGTGCTGCTGTCAGTTACCTGAGAATATGGTCCAACTCATAATATACTGTGTATATAGAATATAAAAGTCACAATACAAGGCTGGCTATTAATTCATATTCACATTACATGGCAGCTCAGAAACCAGCGGAATCAACATCAGAATTTAATAATCAGCCCTGTAGTATCAGCTTCTGTGACACGTGAACTCCATTGTGTGCTTGATGATTTGTGACAACCCCTAAGCTTTGCCTCTCAACAGTCCACACTGAGCATGTGCAGTGTAGGCCCGGACTGGTAATCTGTGGGTTCTGGCAAATGCCAGAGGGGCTGCTATAAATTGCCATAGACAGTCACTATATATTGGGCTGGTGGGAGGCTGTTTGGGCTGCTGTGTGGCCTGTTTGGGCCTCTGCGTACCTGAAATGCCAGGGCCTATTTTGAATCTCAGTCCAGGCCTGGCAGTGTCCATGACACTCCAACAAACTCCAAAATGGGGAGCGTCTGTGACCAACTTTTAAGAATCATTACTGTTATGTAGATTCTGAAACGTTAGGCTGGTGCATTAAGTCCAGTGTGTAAAATATGGCATTTGTACTCATATTTGTTTTTAGGGTTTAGTTCTCCTTTAATTACACATAAGAGTAAAATCCTCCAGTAAGACATGTAGGGTCATAAACTCTGTATGCACAAAGTGGAAACGAAAAAATTTTTAGCCAAAGTACCGTTACTAATTTATAAAATTAGGAAACAACCTTAACTACCTTACTCACATTATCTCCGCATTTGGTGATATAATTTTTTTTGAAATCTGGACAGGTGATATACACTGTCTCCCATGAAAATCTAATATATTAAGATTATGGAAACCCAACCTTCTCAGTCTGTATTTTACCATAATTAAAGGGGACCCGTTACCCCCAAAAAATATTCAAAATCCTATTTTATCACATTAGTCAAGCAAAATGAACTTTACTTACACTAGATAAATTATTTGAATCTTGTTTCCTTCAGTCTCGGAATTAACAATTATAGCATGTCGGCAGGAGCCATTTTGTGGACACTGTTATCAAGACAAGCCTTGCATCATCTCAGAGTCTTGTTTGTGCACCAGAATGGGGGACCTGATGTCCATCCCCATGTCCTGGCTACACAATTAAATGGTAAAGAGAACGGGGGAATGTGGGTAGAGCAGTGGAAACTAGGAAGTGCTGAATGGAAAGTGAAAGTAACTGTCTGCCCCGCCTCTATGCCCAGGGCATAGAGGAGGGGAAGACAATACTTGATTGACAGCCGAGATTTTTAAATGAGCTTACAACAGCTATGGATGCTTTAATAAAAAATAGAAATTGGATTTCATGTTTAATTTGAAAAGGACTTTTATTATACAGATGTTTGTCTGGGTGACAGGTCCACTTTAAGTAATACAAGAAAAAAACAACTTCATTTTAAGACAGCACAGTACATGGTTTCCTTATTATGAATACTGGTTGTATAAATTTCAACATTAAAGAGAAAAGCTTTTAATTTTCATATGCCATGGCATCATTTGTTCAGCTCAACACAGGAGGCAACTTGTATTAACATGAAATATGATTAAATATCCTGACCTGCCCTGACCACATCACTGTGTTAACCGCATTTCTTGCACATACCATATCAACTGCTGTTTCTGCCAAAGTCACGCTTTGGAGAAAATGAACTTGTAAAACATAATTCTCAAAATATTTTCATTAAATTAAGCCAAGCATATCATTTAATCAAAGGAAATGCTATGATTCCATAAAAGGGCTACTACTCTATACTATTAACTACAGTGGAAATCTGAAGGGGAGAGGCAAAAGTATATATATATATGTATGGGATCTGTTATCTGGAAAGCCAATATCCAGAAAGCTCCAAATTACGGAATGCCTGTCTCCCATAGACTTCATTATAATCAAATAATCCAAATTTTTCAAAATGATTTCCTGTGTAATAATAAAACAGTAGCTTGTACTTGATCCCAACTAAGATATAATATATCCTTATTGGAAGCAATGTTTTTTAATGTTATTTAATGTTAACTTAAGGTAAGAAGATCCAACTTACGGAAATATCCCTTATCCAGAAAACCCCAGGTCCCGAGAATTCAGGATAACAGGTTCCATACCTGTACACTATATAAGCTTTGAATAACGCAATCCTGGAGCACATTATTCAGATAATTTCCCACTGATCAGCTACAATGATGTATAGTCATAACTCGCATGCTTGCACTATGTCCTTATAATATCCAGTCACAGGGCTGCAAAGTAAAATACTATAAACAGAAAAGACCTTTTATATTAACTGCAGGACCTATATAGCTGACTTATACAAATTGAGAGAGAGAGAGATGCAGACTGTGGCGTAACTAGATATTAATGGGCCCCACAGCAATTATTTTTCAAGCGCTGCCTGGGTCAAAACTTTCTGCACAGTTTTCCAAATAAGGAAAAGCGGTCAGAATTCCCCATGATCGACACGGCAATTGGCCAATCATCGCAGCGTAGACCCCCGCACCTCAATGCCACGGCCCGCCCCCTGCCCGGTCTCCACCGGGGGAAAAGGTGGCAACCCTAATGCAGACTCCACTTCTGTACCCAGGACATCAGTCTCCTAGATATCATTTTCAACAATGAAAGAAATCAATGTCCAGTTAAGAAGTGATTGCATTCTCCCAAGAATTCATTGCATGCCGACATGAATATTTCATTCTGTCTTCAAGCCAAGATGTGGCATAGTAAACATTAGTTTTAATTCATAATGAACACACAGCAGATAGATGAGGGGTGAATGGAAGGATCACGGGAAGCCTGTGGAATGCAAACTGCTCTTTGAAGTGCAACTTCTTTGCTTTTCAGAAATGTCATTTTTTTATTTTAACATGAGGAAACTTGACCTGACAGGTGCTGAACATTAGCAGTCTGCGTCTGCTATTAAAATGTTTTGTACTTTATTATTAGGAGTTAGAGAAGCATGTCTAAGATTCTGCCACTCACTTGAGAATGTTTAATAGGCATTTGAAAAGATTTCCTGTCCTTACAGTATTTGCCTGTGACGGGAGAGCTGAACACGATGGGGAGGGGGAGATGACCGAATAATTGGTACAGGAAAGCAAGAGATGTTTGAAATCAGACCATGAACGCTTTTCAAAAGCATCTTAAAGTCAAACAAGAGTTTATCTTATTTGGGTAAATATATTGATGGCTGAAAAATTGAGCGGTGAAATCGGAGAAAAACATCCTTACAACCCAGAGAGGAACCAGATGGCCTTATTGTAGATACTGAGGGGATGCACTAAACTATAACGGTAAGCAGTCAAGCTAAATTACCACCATATAAACATCTGCAACATGGTCTGTAGCTTTCTGAAAACCTGTAGTTTACTTGGCTCTTGTGTGGCCTCTAGAGATATAGACTGTATACAGAGGGAGAAAAGGACAAAAGCACGTAGCAGTCAGTTTCTAATTCAATATTTCTTTAAATGGCACAGCTTTGAAAGGTTGGTTCCTAATTCTCTGGCTCCAAATGTGAGTCAGATTATCAATTAATGTCGCCACCTCTATATACTATATATTACTGGCTAGTTAGCACTTCGTTTAGATGCATGTTGCATGGCTGCACTCAGTTGCAGTTCAGTCTGCAGCGTGCATCTAAATGAATTGCAACAAGCCAGGCAGTATGTGGATTCAATATGTGGCCAGTTCTAATGGGGTAAGGTGGCAATGCCATTATCAATACATGAAGTGAAGTTTGATGCTACAATATTGTGGTCCAGTCAGTGTTTTGTGCCAGTCCACACAGGTCTGCAGCAGCAATGACAGACATTTACAGTGTGACTATCCGGTGTAAGTGACACGGCAGTGAAAAGAAGGGTAGAAGGGAAACGGAATGGAATCCGTTATACAGAAACCAGTTATGCAAAAAGCTCAGAATTACAGGAAGGTCATCTCCCATAGTCTCTATTTTAATCAAATGATTCAAATTTTTAAAAATTATTTCATTTCCTCTGTAATAATAAAATAGTACCTTGTACTTAATCGCAACTAAGATATAATTAATCCTTATTGGAGGCAAAACAATCCTATTTAATTGTTATATGATTTAAGGTATGGAGATCCAAATTATGGAAAGACTCTTTACCCGGAAAACCCCAGGTCCTGAGCTAAGCTGCTTGGATTTTGAATACACTGATGTCCTGTTTTAACAATCCAGTTATTCCACAATGCTTCTTAAAAGTGTCTCATGAGTAGGAAACTAGGGATTTCACCTATAGAACATTTACTCATATAGGGAAACCCCAAATCAGCAGGAACACTCACAACAGAGAGGAGAAATCTCAGGCTGGCTCTCAGTGGTTCTGTGCAGAGACCATGCTTTCTTCTTCTCTTCTTCCTGGTTAACCTCAGCCTCACTTTCATTTTGGCTCCAAACTTCTTTCAGAGAGGTCAGAAGCAAATCCTCCTTCTCATTGGCCAGGCTGTGGCTGAAAACTGTCTCACTGCAAGCAGCAGCCATGCTTATGGTGGCTCCAGATTTAAAGTCACAGTTATGCAGTTAGGGAAAGGGCAAATAACACTTCCCTACATTTCCATACAAGTTTCTATATAAAAGTATAAGGACCGGAAGCAAAAAAGACACATATTATTCCAAAGAAATATAAACCAAGTCACACACAGGATTTGTCATTTGGCCTTCTGAGATATTGTATGAACGCTTTCTCAATAAATGTGTACAGTAGTGATGTGTGGGTTGAAAAAAACCTGACCTGACCCGCATGCGCATCCTCCCCTCTATTTTTAGCCAATGACATCACAAAAAGGCAGGGCGAGTGGCGTGTATAAGATACCCCGAAGCCGGCAGGCAGAAGAGCTCAATCCGAACCCACCTGCGACCCGCAAAGGGTGTGTTGATGTTGGCCCGAACCTGCCAGACCTGCCGGTATCCAGTTGGCCCGCACAATGTACATGGTTAAGAAAGGTTTACTATGATGGCTTTATCTGACATAGATTCACAACTGGGACAAACAAAGGCTTAGCGCAGACAGACGAGAAGATTCGGGAAATTTAGTCGCCCATTGACAAATCTTCTTCGGGCGACTTATCTCCCAGAACTGCCTCCTCACCAGCTAGAATCTAAATCGTTGGCTGGATGCCACTCGAATTGCTTCATTATATGAAGTCGTCCGAAGCTGCCTCACGAGGAAACTTCGGTGACTTTGGAAAACTAAGCTCTCTCTGAGTGCCATCCCGCCACCGATTTCGATTCTAGCCGTCGGGGAGGCAGTTCATGGAGATTAGTCGGCCAAAGAAAAGGTGATCTTCCCGAATCTGTTCATCTGTCTCTGCCCTTAAAGTGATACTGGCATTAAAGAACAATTTTTTAAAATATGAATGCACATTAATAGTTACCTATAGGTCATGTTGATCGTTTTTTGCTGAGAGGTTTGTTTTTGTAAGTAATTGTTAGTTGAGGTTTCTAAACCTGACTATTTTGCCAACCTGACTGTCCCATCTCAGCCTGTCAGTTAAAGTTTCTAATGCTAACGGACACCTGCAGCACAAATATGGCAGCCCCCTCATTCTGGTGTCAGGCAAAGATCTGATAGCTGCCTTAAGCCCCCTGTTAGTGTGTGCACTGACCGGCATGGGATAGGCCTGTTAGCGCAAGCAGAGTACATTTCAGAATCTAAGCTAAATCTGTGCTACTGCAGGTGACAAATCTTCAGAAAATGCTTTTACCAATTTTTGGCATACCTCCTCCACACCTGAAACTTTCACGCTCTGAAAGCCAGCTGGCAGAAAGGTTAATGGCTGCAACTCGGAAAACCATTCTGCACCATTGGCTCTCCCCATCTGCACCCCCCACTATCTCTGGTCAAACAAAAGCTACACCATATATTTCACATGGATTGGGTGGAATCCACTACAAACAAAGAACAATTTACTGACAATTTTTTTTCGACATGGATGAGTTACATTCAATCGCTCCCAATTCATACTAGACATCTAACGATATATGCATTTAGATACACTACGTGGTATGATACGGAACTATTACTCAACAATACTAATGTCCAAGAAACAGACCAGTATATTCAAAATCTCCTACGCTCACAGGAACGAACGTCACGAACGCCCCCCAGGAGCCACCACATAAATCAGATGTTAAGAACAAAGGTATTCTTGATCGTTTTTCCTTTCTCTTTCAATGATATGTATGAGGAAAATAATGTCGTGTACTATAATATCTTGGTATGTTTTACAATGACAGTTAAGAGGAGGCCAGTGCTCTGGCTATTGAGTGTGTACGTTTGAACTGTATTAACGATGGATTTCTCCGTCATTCCTTTCTTTTCGTAATTCCAAATTCCTTTGTATTTGTTTATTTTATTTGTTATAAAAAAAAATTCAATAAAGACATATTATAAAAAAACAAAAATGAAAATGCTTTTACACAGGAAATAAAGAAAGTTGCCAGTAGGAAAACATATGTATGACTATGATCTCCCCACCATAGCCCTTATAACAGGTGAAGTAAGATGCTCTTTATTCCAAACTTGTCCCCCAAAATCACTTCAGTTTACAAATGGTTCATATTCTGCATTCTGGGAAACCACAATTTAAAATGCTTAACGGCCAAACCAATTGTTAGTGTTTTTTGTATAAAAAATGAAGGGAATGAAAATCTCTCTCACTTTTATTACTATTGTTATTCTTCATATTTTGCACATCTGAAAAAACCTGCCATTATCTATTTTTGGATTATGTTGACTGCCATTTTAAATCCTTTAATGTGATGTTTGTAGAGAAATGTATTTACATTTGTTTAATCGGTTTCTCATTTTTGATAATAAATGAGAACTTTGTCTAATCCTTTTGAAAAGTGTGATAAAGTCCCTTAAAAGGTTTATGTGGAATTCTCTCCCTGAATCAGTTGTACAGGCTGATACATTAGATAGCTTTAAGAAGGGGTTGGATGGCTTTTTAGCAAGTAAGGGAATACAGGGTTATGGGAAATAGCTCATGGTCCAAGTTGATCCAGGGACTAGTCCGATTGCCATTTTGGAGTCAGGAAGGAATTTTTCCCCCTCTAAGGCAAATTGGAGAGGCTTCAGATGGGTTTTTTTGCCTTCCTCTGGATCAACTGGCAGATAGGTAGTTAATAAAAAAAAAAAAAAAAAAAAAAGGTTGAACTCGATGGACATGTGTCTTTTTTCAACCTTACTTACTATGTTACTATGTTACTATGTTACTATGCATGGGCAGGCTGGATGGCAATTACGTTTTAGTCTGCAACATTTCATTTATCTGCTTGTGGTTATTTTTTAGAATCTTAAAAGCAAATGCTAATTTCATTTTACTTTGGAAGGCCTGCAGTTCTGTGTTTAGGGATACTAATGATGGCTGAATTATAGACAGGATGTGAAATCAAGTTTGTTTCAACTTATATTTAAATAGGCCACTGTAATTGTTGTACACTCTGCATTATAGTTTACTTTTTCATATGGTTAATTGAAGGAGGCAGAAAACATGTTTTAGACTAGGTTACAGGATGTCTGTTCCATGCCCACTCATTTCTTTTCTTATGGTCTCTTATGGAAACCATTATCAAAGTTGCCCATATTGGAGATATTTTGTGTTACATTTCCAGTTTAATTCGATTCACAAAAAATAAACTGTAATTCAAAAATAACAATATATGCAATAAAAGGCACATAATAATAATTAAAAAATGAATCTGCTGCCTCCAGGCCAGAGTTCCTATTACTAATATTATTTATACATTTAGAAGACATTTGTGATGGTTTGTGCAAGGTTTTTTTTTTTTGCATCATTTGATTCATATCTTATTTGGGCATCGGTGCTCGAATGGGGAGATGCTACAAATCAAATTGAATTATAGCCATCACCCAAAGGCATTCATCTGTCATAATATACATGTAGAGTATACAGAGTATATACAGGTATAGGACCATTATCCAGAAAGATTTGAAGCTTTGAATTTTGAAAAGGCAATCTCCCCTAAACTCCATTTTGTAAATAGACTCTGTGGGTCCCTCATGGGGGCCACCCCCCCCTCCAAAAAAATGTTCAGAGAGCCCAGTGCACATAGGCGCTCCTACTTGCGCATCTCTGCAACCTCTGTTCCCACCACATGGTCGCTCAAACTTAAACGTGTCAATTTAAAGAAATAGAAAGCAGCAGCAAGGGAGATTTGAACACTATAGACGAAACCGACCCTGCGGCACAAGGCCCCCCTTTCCACCTAACGCGACTTTGGTGTCTGTTTCCTCTAAAGTTACGTCACTGGTTCCATCTTTTTTAATACTTAAAGATATACTGACACCAGAAAATAACCTTTTTTATATCTATCTTAAGATTGTCTTTGAATGTTATTCATCATTTTGCCATAAATGCATTTGCATGATGCTTTTACATTACCTTCCTTACCCCCATGTTCCTCTATGAGGGGGCTGCCATATTTGTTCAGCAGTAGCCGGTTAGCATTAGAAACTCTAGGTTGAGAAGGGACAGACAGGTTGGCAAAACAGTTTAGTTTAGGGACTTAAATTAACAATTAATTATAAAAGCAGAACTATCAGTGAAAAATGATCAACTTGACCTATAGGCAACTTTTAATGCAGATTCATGTTTTAAATATGGGCTATTCCATTGGATATAAGAGCCGCAATGTTTAAAGGAACAGTAACATCAAAAAATGAAACTGTTTTGAAGTAATAAAAATATAATGTAGTGTTGCTCCGCACTGGTAAAACTACTGTATTTGCTTCAAACACACTACTATTGTTTATATGAACAAACTGCTGTGTAGCAATGGGGGCACACATTCAAAGGAGAAAAGGGTCAGGTTACACAGCAGATAGCAGATAAGCTCTGTAGAACATAATGGTGTTATTTGTTTTCCACTATTTAACCTGTGCCATATAGCCTTTTTTTTCATAATTTAGGTCTTACTAGAAATTCATTAAAAATAAACCCAATAGGCTGGTTTTCCTTCCAATAAGTATTAATTATATCTTAGTTGGGATCAAGTGCAAGCTACTGTTTTATTATTACAGAGAAAAAGGAAATAATTTTTAAAAATTTGGATTATTTGGATAAAATGGAGTCTATGGAATTCCGTAATTCGGAGCTTTCTGGATATTGGGTTTCTGAAGAAGGGATCCTATACCTGTACCTAAGAATATATATGTTTTTCTTTATAATCTATGAGTAATATTTTCTGATGGTTATCATAAGAATTGCATATCTCCTTTGCAATAGTTAAAAGATGACTTCTGTACTGTACACATTTGCATATTGATTATCACCAGATTGCCTTGATTGTGGTTTCTGTATGACACATACTATATAATACAGCTAGATACATTAGGACCCTGCAAGATACTGAGTACTGTGACATCTGCCAGTTTATAAGCAGCTTGCACCCCTGCTGTGCACACTCCCGCAGCCTGCAAAGATGTGATGTTTCAAAGCAGCAAAGCAGATGAAACAGTACACAGCAGGGTCCCAACATGCATTTTAATGCTACCATTTTTAGTATGAACCTGTTTTATACATATCTGTGTAAATCTGTGTAATAAATAAATTTATGTTGGCAAATAGTATGCAAATGTTGCCTTTATTTGTTATTCACTTTAGCAGTTACCATCTTGGTCTGCTCTACAGAACTACAATACAATATGTAAACCTGAAAATAAATTGGGAAACAGAATGGAAGGAAATGGGAAAAAATACATTAATAATAGAAGTATCTTCAAGACACTTCATGGTTTAAGACTAACTGGATGGAAAAGCAATGAGGGAGTGATCACGTACAGAATTGCAGTGGTTGTGTATATGTCTGGCCTTGGGTTCATAAATCAAATAGAATAGCAACAGAAGAAAACCAAACAGTATATATTTTCAGAATTCAACCAACAGGTGTGGTTACAGATTTTAAATGTTGCAACCAAGCTCCTCCTTTCATCCCATTTAGAATTAAGGCACAGAGTGCAACCTCGACCCTCACCCTGGAATTTAACAAATTATTCTGCCATATCTATTGGATTGAGAAGGGAGTGGGAGAAATAAACTGATATCTGATAGACTAGTGTTCCAATAAAATGTCAATAGTGAGTATCTCTGTAGCCAGAAAAGTAGCACTCGGGTAATGGAAGGGGCTACATATTTGCTAGGCAAGGGGTAAGGATTTCATTCCTTTCAAAAATACGAACAGTTGTCTCACAGTTTTTTTTTTCCAGAAAGTTACTACAATTTGAGGCTCAAAAGGGCCCATTCACATTAGAAGTGGGAAACTACTTTGCTAATTGTTATATCAGGGGATATGACTTGAGACAAAGTAGCTGTGGGTTAGCAAATGGCTTTAAGATACTGGCTCCTAGCAATTGACAATTTGCTGATGTATTATTATAATTATCCATATTAAAGTATATTGCCAATTGCAGCAATGTGGCTAGAGTGAAAGGCCAGTTTGGGCTTTTATATATATGCTGTCTAATACTTCCATTCAGGAGTGAAACAGTAGACAATTGATTACAAACAGGGCAAGTATGAAGTAAAAATATTTCCATTTCTTCCATAAGACCCACTGTATAATTAACTTTTTCTTATCACAAAGCCTCCAGCTGGAGAAGGAGGTGTTCAGGCCTGGATTTATGCCGAGGCCACAAAGGCCTGAGCCTAGGGCGGCAAATTTTAGGGGCGGCATGCCGCATCCTAAGGAGTCAAGCCCCAGTGCTCCGGAGCTTCACAGTGTGCGCAGAGGAGAGGTTACTGTTTGGCGCTAGAGGCGGGGGATGTGCGCATGCACCGGGACTATGCGGCCTTGGGACGCCGCTATATGGAATCCGGCCCTGGGGTTGTTCTTTATACAGAGATTCTCAGTGGGCTGGTGATGTTTATTGTGCTTATAAGAACTAGAAGACAAATATGACTTTACTTTCAATTCCAGATTTACCCTATTTAGTGCAAGATATAACAAATATACTCCTAATTAAAACAATAGCACAAGTTCTGTTCATTAAATTAATGCTGAAAATGTGATAGGTTGCAATAGGCTAGCAATGCAAAGTTATAACTGCATTAGTAAATTATCTCTGCCAAACAAAGTAAAATCATATCAGACGTGCCACATAAAATCTGGTTACATACTATTTAACATAATACCACAAAAATTCATGGGGATGGCATAGTAAGAAATGATAAAGAATGTCATATTCGACATTCTCTCCTTTGATAAATAATTAATGTAAGCTAATATCAGAAGCTCCTCTGGAGGTCCAAAGATTGAGAATAATGTAGCCTAACTGCTATAGTTTTCTACTAACCAGGGCCGCCATCAGGGGGGGACAGGGGGGACTGTTGTCCCGGGCCCGGATGTTTTGGGGAGTTAAGGGGGGCCCGGCCGTGCTGCACTTACTTGCACAGCCGTTCCCCTGCATCCAAGCTCCGAATGACTTCTTCTTGTGTTCTGATTCGGCTGTGAAATGTAAGTCCCGGTAAAGCCACATGCTGATTGGTTGGGAGAAGTTTGAACCTCCCCTCAACTTTATCCAATCACCATGCGCCTTTACCGGGACTAACATTTCACTGGCGAATCAGAGCACAAGAAACTGAAGATACCAGCATCTGAATTCCCTGGCTAAGGTACGTGCAGTTTTTTTTTTCTTTTAACTTGTGGGAGCCCTGACCAATTGTTTTTTTAAATGTGTGGGGGCCCTTTGCTATTTTTTTTTTTTTTTTTAAGATGTGTGGGGGCCCTGGCTAATAGTTTTTTTTTTTTTTTAAATGTGTGGGGGCCCTTTGCTATTTTTTTTTTTAAGATGTGTGGGGGCCCTGGCTAATTGTTTTTTTTTTAAATGTGTGGGGGCCCTTTGCTATTTTTTTTTTTTTTAAGATGTGTGGGGTCCCTGGCTAATAGTTTTTTTTTAAAAAACATGTGTGAGGGCCCTGGCTAATTGCTTTTTTTTTTTAAGATGTGTGGGGTCCCTGGCTAATTGATTTTTTTTTTTAAATGTGTGGGGGCCCTTTGCTATTTTTTTTATTTTTTTAAGATGTGTGGGGACCCTGGCTAATAGTTTTTTTAAAAAATGTGTGGGGGCCCTGGATAATTGTTTTTTTTTAAATGTGTGGGGGCCCTTTGCTATTTTTTTTTTTAAGATGTGTGGGGGCCCTGGCTAATTGGGTTTTTTTTGGAAAAAAATGTGTGGGGGCCGTGGCTAATTGTGTTTTTTTTTTAAATGTGTGGGGGCCCTTTGCTATTTTTTTTTCAAGATGTGTGGGGGCCCTGGCTAATTGTTTTTTTTTAAAAAAAATGTGTGGGGGCCCTGGCTAATTGTTTTTTATTTTTTAAAGATGTGTGGGGGCCCTGGCTAATTGTTTTTTTTTTTTTTTTATGTGTGGGGCCCTGGCCACCAATGTTTTTTTTCTTTAACCACCACCTGACCACCAAAACTTGTAGGAGGGGTCTGGGCACCAAAGTTATTTTTTTAACTTGTAGGGGGGCACTTCATGTTTTAATGCCTGTGTCTTGTGTGGCCTTCATACTGAGGGAGGGGTGGCGAGGGGGGGCCCCAGAAAATTTTGTTGTGCGGGGCCCCGTGATTTCTGATGGCAGCCCTGCTACTAACTATCAGCTTTACAAGAGGTGATTCCAATCTGGGCACATAAATTCTTGGTAAGTGCCCCAGTTGATTGGTTGGCAGCAGTACAACACATACAGCAATCACTATAAGGTGAAAGAGAGGTATTACTGATGTCAGTAGGCATGACCAAGAATACATTTTGCATATTCTTATTAACAGCAGCCTGTGTTATCATTTGAAATTGCAACAGCAACATATTTTGAATGTTTGGTGAAAGCACTGTTCAACAAACAGACTAGCAGAAGTAAAGTGAAGCTATACTGGGATTTTATAAGGTTGCATGGTCTGCTTATATAGGGAGTAAATCTGTATACAGTACAGTATCCATTCCCGTATTTAAAAAATGCTTTACAGAAAAACAATAAAACCAATCAGGAGGTAGCATTTACTGGTCACCTGTTAAAAAGCAAATATTTACTAATAAAATGCCAACAACCTAAATGCAAAACCTCACGCAAATTACCATATTTTTTACCTACAACTTTTCTACCATAATTCAATGATGTATGTATGTTTTTTATTTATATTGCCCCACATAGGTATGCAAAGCATAAACACAAAGGGGTATAGTAACTATGAAATTAAACAGTGAAAATAAATAAATCTATGCTTAAGTTTTAAAAGTATGCTTTCAATACTCAGTTCGTATGAGGTCCGTGCCCCCAAAAAACGTATCTATCCTATATACTAACCGAAGGCCTATCTATGTCCCGAGTGGAGGGGAGGCAGATGCGCACGCAACTTCGGTTAGGATCTATGAGATGCGCGCGCAACTTCAGCCGAAAGACATAGATGCGGCCTTCGATTAGCAGATGTGCTGGAAGGTTAGGATCAGAACAGGTTAGGATCGGGGAGGCAGATGCGCTCACCGTCTCCTTCTGCCTCCCGCCGCCTCTTCTTTCCTGCTCACTCAGGCGGCGACCGCTGGAAGGTTAGGATCTAGGGAGGCAGATGCGCTCACCGTCACACTAGGGGAACCGGTTGCGTACCTGCACGAAAGTCTGTATAAGCGTCGGCCATCTTGCTACTCCTCTGCGACTTTGTCATCCGCCCACTGCCAAATCCGCCCACTAAAGTCTGTATAAGCGTCGGCCATCTTGCTACTCCTCTGCGAGTTTGTCATCCGCCCACTAAAGTCTGTATAAGCATCGGCCATCTTGCTACTCCTTTGCAAGTTTGTCTAATGGCGGCGCTAGCGTCACTCTAGGAGGGGAACCGGTTGCGTACCTGCACGAAAGTCTGTATAAGCGTCGGCCATCTTGCTACTCCTCTGCGACTTTGTCATCCGCCCACTGCCAAATCCGCCCACTAAAGTCTGTATAAGCGTCGGCCATCTTGCTACTCCTCTGCGAGTTTGTCATCCGCCCACTAAAGTCTGTATAAGCGTCGGCCATCTTGCTACTCCTTTGCAAGTTTGTCTAATGGCGGCGCTAGCGTCACTCTAGGAGGGGAACCGGTTGCGTACCTGCGTGGGTGGCCATTTTTAGCAAAACGGGCTATATTATCTCCAAAAAATATTGATGTTGACATGATAAACAACCAAGTGATTGCATTACTTCCTGGACAAAGCTGTGTCTTTCTGAGTACTGACTGTATTGATTCTGAAGACGAAAGTGAGAAACTTAACTTCCCATTAGAATATTTAAACACTATCAACAATGCTGGATTACCACAACACAATCTTATACTCAAAGTAGGAACAATAGTCATGCTGTTAAGAAACCTTAAGGGTAGGGGCACACGGCGCGATTTCGCCGCGATTCTGCGCTAAGCGAGTTGTCGCTGCGTTTTTTAAGCCGAAATAGCTTTGCTAACTTTGGCGCTGGCGTCAATGCAAATCGCGGCAAAATCGCTGCGCTAATTCACACGCGGCGATTCGTTTTCTATTGTCGTCCGAAGTTGCCTCGCTGAGCGTTTCCGGGCGACAGTAGAAAAAGAATCGCCGCGTGTGAATTAGCGCAGCGATTTCGCCGCGATTTGCATTGACGCCAGCGCCAAAGTTAGCAAAGCTATTTCGGCTTAAAAAACGCAGCGACAACTCGCCCAGCGCAGAATCGCGGCGAAATCGCGCCGTGTGCCCCTACCCTAACACTAAGCAAGGTTTATGTAACGGTACACGGTTGGTTGTGAAGAGCATGAGACAAAATGTTATCAAGGCAGAAGTGCTTACAGGATCCCATAGCGGTGATACTGTTTTGATTCCCAGAATTGACCTTACCAGTTCTGACCAGGAATTACCTTTTAAACTTAAACGACGACAATTCCCCATTAAGGCTGCATTTGCCATGACAATCAACAAATCACAAGGACAAACATTGGATAAAGTCGGCATTTACCTATCTGAGCCTGTGTTTGGTCATGGTCAACTTTATGTTGCATTTTCAAGAGTGCAGCATTCATCTGATGTTAAAGTCAAGATTTTAAGTACAGCTCACCAGGGAGAACTCATTCAAGGACAGGAGAACATTTTCACAAAAAATGTTGTTTATAAAGAAATTTTTCAGTAACACTTTACTACCAATAAACTCAAAATTTAAGAATTCTAATAGCAGATAGGTAATAACAAGCAATAGGCACAGATTCACTCTACATCCCCACAAATTAGCGTCGCCAGTTGCTGCCTGGGGATGCCGAGTGAATCAGCACCCATCGCATTTTGCTGCCTCACTGTTGTTACCATTCTTTCATTAACGATTCTTTAGAGAATCGGGGGTTTACTGGTTAGGAAGAGGAGACAGACAGAAACAAAATGGTGTGGGAAACAAGTGTATAGGTCCAGGATTTGTTACTGCAGAAGAAGATGCTTCCTCTAGTAGGTGATTTTTATGGAGCTTTGAGAAAAGTGTTACTGTAGCAGCTTTCCTGAGGCAAGGAGGTACAGCATTCCAGAGGCGGGGTGCAATCAAGAAAATATTGGTTAAACGATAATAGTGGACAGACACAAAAAAAAGTGTATACAGCAAATTACTTGCAGATTTACCAATTCAGGCTCAAATTATCTGGAAAAATATTAAATTAAATACTAAAATTGTGCAGATAGTCTCAATTGTGATGCAATGATGAACCTGGTGCCAAAAACCCTGTTAGCATGTGATATACTAGGTGCACGTAGTTATTTGTAAATGCACAATAAGAACTCAGGAAGAAGGACCATTGCATCCCTGCGTCCAGTAATATGCACCTTGCCTACAGTGCTAGATACAAGTTGCTCAGACAGAGTTGGGCCAAGTAATATTTGTGTCAAACACTATACTACTTGGCCCAGAGGCCTGCTTGTGCACTACCCATCCAACCTCCAACACTCACCTGCTGTTGGTCTCTGCTTTCTTTACACTCAATGCCTACCCCTAGTTCCAGCCTTGCCCTCAGAACATAAGCATGGAGAGTCTCAAGTATCATTGTCAATAGCATTTAAGCACATGCCATTTTGTGCTTCGCCCAACCCTTTAGCTTATAACAGTATGTATTTTATTCATTTTAGTTTTTCATTGGTCTTACCAAAAATGTTTTATTAACATTGCTATTGTTTATTGAAGGATATGAGTGTTAAAATATTCTATTCACACTACTTACTTAAATTGTGATTTTCCGGCACTCCCAGACAAATTGCATATTATGAATGAACTAGACATTAAGCCCGTTAAATTAACGGGCGCTAGAACATATGAAAAAATTCGCCAGAGACAGTCCGTGGGGCACATGCGCAGTAGCGCAATCCCACGGACACAGGGACTGGATGCAGAGACACTTCAACTTTATTATATAGGATTAGCTGTAGAATGACTTGGAAAGTGCCAAGAACCAACAAGAGTGACTGACTCAGGTGGAAAATACAACAGGTAGGGTTGGCTAAAACAAAAAGAGAGAACACGCTGCATGGGAGTAGATTCCCCAGGAGTCAGGAGAACAATAAATCAACTGCTGCCGGTGAAAGCTGATCCACTCTGGTCATGTGGTATAATTCAAACAGTCATCTGACGCGCACTTGCAGCTCACCATATTGCAGGACTCATGAGTACAAGTGTGTAAGGAAGTGACTAGCATAGTCACAAAACATGTTACGCTGTGCTCTCCCCTGCCTGCCTCATCTGTTTATCTTCATGCAATGATTTTAACTGAAAACCTAAATAAACTTGGAGTTTTACTTACACACTTGTACTAGTGAGTCCTGTAATACGGTGAGCTGCAACTGTGCTTCAGATGACTGTTTGGCTGAAACAAAGGCAACCCAACCCTCCAATTTTCCTGCCCACAGTTTTTAGACAAAAATACTGATTCACACACAAATGCAGTTGCCAATAGCAACTAACTATTTCTTTAATTTTGCAAAATTTTGTAGACAGTTTGAAGCTAAATGCTTCTGGCAACTGCACTTGGGCATTATAACAACTAATCCTTGAGGTCTGGCATGGTGCCAAGAAATTTACGAATTAGTAATTCGGCATTGCTATTTAAAAAGGAATCTTGTTCTCAGCCGGAAAACCATAGGGCTGTAAGTTTGACATCAGTGGTAGCAAAGTTTTTGGGAGGGGGTAATAAGGGATACGATACTTGAATACACTGCAAATCAAAATAATATGAATTTGTGCCCATATGGTTTTATGTATAAATCGTGCCAGACTAATTTAAATGCCTTCTATGCAGAGGTAAACAGGAACTTCAACTTTGGGAAAACAGTGGGTGCGAACTAATTTACCAAAGCATTTGATACAGTAACACATAGAAGGTTATTGGTTAAATTAATGAATATTGGGCCTGGAACATATTTGCACTTGGATAGAGAACTGGCTGAAGTATAGGTTACAATTAACTAGTGGTACATGGAGCATTTTCTAAATGGACCAATGTTGTTAATGGAGTACCGCAGTAACATGCTGTGTAAAAAGGGCCCTAAGAAAGATATTAATGAGGTGGAGAGAGTGTTGAGATGTGGAACTAGATTGGTAAAAGGGATGGAGGATTTAAACGATGAGAGTAGACTGTACTGTAGCACAGGACTCTGCAGGTGGTTTGCAGTCCAATCTTCTGGATTGTGCCATACTCACTTAGACACATGCAAGTACCAAAAACAGGTGGAACGCAATCAAATTGCATGCACCTGAGTGAGTACAGAGCGATCCAGAAGAATGGCCTGTGTTTCTACCTTTGTCCCCCAGTTGTGGATCAGAGGAGAGAACCAACGCTAGGCAAAACACCCATGTGTAAGAACCCTAAGGGGGGAATATTGGTCGATAACAAAAAAAATCGTTTGTAATCCGTTCACAATGCAAATGACTTAAAACGTCTTTCCATTAAAAATTGAGGAAGTTCTATGCACTCCATTGCACTTCGCCTGGTCTGAGCTGGCGAAGGCAAGTCTGGAGAAAGAGGTAACGTTCAGTAAAATCCACATCTAAGTGAATTTGCAGAGTTGCGTCCATTCGCCAGAGCGAAAATTCGCCTGGTGATAAAGTGCGAATGGTGATAGTGTTTGTCTCTTCGCTAGCGAAATTACGTCTGCACCAGTAAATAGGCGAAGTGCCTGACTGACATCACGCTGGCAAATTTTCGCCAGCGTTAGTCACTTCGCCCTTTAGCAAATCTGCCCCTTTTCCCCTCTTGTGATAGTAGGATAGCGATTGCAAATTTTATAGTTTGCTCAGTATATGTAATAACCATTTTTTGCTTCAAAATATTTAATGAAACTCCAGAACAGGTGTTAAAGGATCGCAATGCGCAATCAATATTCGCAATGCAACAAAAACATAAGAGTATTACATTGCGACATGCAAATTTTTTTCGCAAAGTTTAGCACTTTGCACATTTTATTACATTTCCCCCTATTGGGGGAATGTAATGAAAGTCAGTAATGGGAAAACTATTTACAATGTGAAAAGTTATGCCTTTGCGCAAACAAATTATCCTTTGTGCAAATTAAATATAGCTGTTGTAAACCCGGAAACTGTTTAGCAACATCTGCTGACAGTGGAACAAAGTTTGCAAATGTTATAGTTATAATGAATATGACAATACTTCTTACTGAAAAAGTTATGTTTGCTCCAAAAGATTACGACACCTTCAAGCACTTCTTTAAAATGCGCAATTAAATTCCTCTTCTTTCTTTATATCTCCAGGGGCAGACGCATGAACAGTTGAACAAAATAGTCGACTTTTTAGTTAAAGTTCGGCTTTTCGTTCTACTGCATATGCGCAGCCGCGCAAGGAAAGAGGAAGACGGAAGAGGATCGATCCATGGTGCTCACTGGTATAACCCCAGGCCAGTGCAGTTTTATGCTGATAGGAGCACCGGCCGGGGGTTTCTGGCAAGTGAATACAATCACTTGGGGGTGCCTAACATTTGTCACCCCCAAGTGCATGAAGCCTTTCCTTCTCCTTTATTCTTATTGGTTCAAAATGTTTTTCTCTTTTTGACTTTTATTACATCCCCCCATATATGTTTTATCAAGCTGCCAGTATAACGGTAGCATAAACACGTACAAGTGTTACAGCGGATACTAACAAAAAGCTGTTTTGATCTGCTGCCATTGTCTTTTACTGAAGAACTGTATTAAATGAGAGCATCCACATCTTTATTATTCCGCTGACACATTCTGCAATTTACCTGTGGATCTATCTATGTACATCTGACACTGTTTCAAAAAAATTCCCCATATCCGATCATCCCATGTGTGACCTTTATTGGTTTAAAACAAATGCCATTCTACTCCTAGTGGGAAGCATTATCTCAATTTTCTTGTTCAGAGGAACTCAAATTATGCTCTCTGTAGGGTCAAGTAAATACAAAAAGGCCAGTTCTGTCCTTGTTTCAATTTGCTTCCAAACACTCTTCAGAGACTGCCTCACACAGATCTTTAAATGGTGTATTCCTATTAATTTAACATGAGAAGACTCTGACAGTAAGGCATTTCCCAAGCCTCTGTCTTGGGGCTGCAACTATTTGAACAAAACTGTACAAATGCGTATGCTAACCTCATTCTGAGGTTAGACATATAAACACAATTAGGCTATCAGTTGACTGCACGCATCAGTGACATATGTCATATTTAGTCAACAGCAGGAGATCCTAATGATCTCCTGTGAGAATTGTGATACCACACAATTCTCATTTTATGCTCCATAGTGTGCTCAATGTAAACCTTTTCTGAAATAAAAGACTAATAACCTCACAACGGCATCCATACACAGGTACTAGTTCTCAAGACATAAATACTAAAGCATTTATAGATTCATCTTTTCTCTCTCGCAGAAGCCACAAAACACAAATGAATTTACAAATGAATGCACTTTCATTAGTATAATGCTGAGTAAAAAAAGAAATTGTGAGAAATCAGCATATCCATGAACAAATAGAGAAGAAAAAAAATCAGGATTTTCAGATCTCATTATTGTTCTTGTTGTGCTCTTTTTTGAAAATATTTTGAGGTTCCTAAAGACACTTCTACTTGTCCATATTTCACTAAAATCACTTTAACCAGAATAAGGTCCCATACTCTTATTTAAATGGAATCACTAACACAAGTAAATTCCCTTATATGTAATTTAGATACCTTTGTAAAAAATAAAAAAAAGTCCTAAGGGTAAGAAGACAACGGAGATTTTGTCGCCAGTGTTTAACTGCACTGCAGTTTAAAAACACTTTCATTGAAGTGAATCTGAATCAATAGTAGCAAAACAGTTTACCCTAATAATCACACTAAAATTCCTCATCCTTTTTTGCATGATTATTCAAGTAAACAGAAAAAATGTATATAAATGAGAACAGTCACAATTCACAATATTTCCACAAATTTAATAGTACATTTTAGAGCCTTTTTTAAGGTGGCCTTTTTTTATTCAAAAATAACAGAAGTTGCATTACATACACTGGTTTAAACATTTGCATTATTTCTTAACTGGTGGATGGGGTTGCTATAAGCTATATTAAATTTGCAGAAAGGAAAAAAATTGCTTACACAAAGGAATAATATTTTGCATTGCCTATTTTTTGCAAACTTTAAAAATCCAATGTAGTTTGCAATACTGTGGCATTGATGTAAGCATAATGCATGAGCTCCTATCAGTAGAAGAATTCCATGGAATTAGAAAAGCTTATTCCCAAGAGTCCAGGACTCAGAACACATTTTATTATTAGTACAGGTATAGGATCCATAACCCGGAAACCCATTATCCGGAAAGCTCTTAATTACAGAAAGTCCATCTCCCATAGACTACATTATAATCAAGTAATCCAAATTTTTAAAAATGATTCCCTTTTTCTCTGTAACAATAAAACAGTAGCTTGTACTTGATCCAAACTAAGATATAAGTAATCCTTAATGGAAGAAAAACCAGCCTATTGGGTTTATTTAATGTTTACAAGATTTTCTAGTAGACAAAAGGTATGAAGATCCAAATTATGGAAAGATCCCTTATTGGGAAACCCCCAGGTCCTGAGCCTTCTGGATAACAGGTCACATACAAAAATAAGGATCCTACCATGTATTTTCTATGCATATAGAAACCAAAGTTCTTTGCAATGGTACCATGGGGTATATCTATCAAAGAGTGAAGTTAGAGATAACCACAGATAACAGCTATAGTGAAATAGCGCCTCTCTACATTCATCTTCTATGGGATTTTTATAAGCGTATTTATCGGAGGGTGAAAGTGAAAGTTCACCATTTGATAAATACACCTATAAAATCCCATGAAAGGAGAGTGGCGGTATTTTACTCTAGCGGATTGTGGTGATCTTCACTTTTTGATAAATATACCCCCATGTGTAGTAAAAAGGCTACAGGTAGAAATACAGTCTGTTCCATTACAGTGTTGTTCACACTACTATATTTACATAATCCCTTGTTTTTCTTGCAAATTTACACAAAAACATACCTAAAATTAGTTGGACTGTGAAGCTTCATTACATAGTAATGCAGATACCTTGTAATACCACTGATGCAAGGTGTCCTATTAGTACAGGCTTGTTCACATTGGTACATTTTCAGAATACCTTCAGTCATTAGATTCTACAATTTAAGATATTGTATTAAGTCCCTAAAATTGTTTGGATTGTGTTATTCCATCACGTAATTAGCATTGGACTTGTAAAACCACCAGGGTAAATGGGGCTGTAACTGACTAGGCTCCATATGTAGAAGAACTATTCATACTGGTCTCTGTTCTGTGTTGTTCTGTCAAAGGAGGGGGAGGAGTCTCCACCCCTGTGAGCTGACAGGAAGGAAGTGCTGTAGAGGAAGGGCTGGGAGAGAGAAACAGCAGAGTGAAAGAGAGGTGCTGTAAGATTCCATAGGGAACTGTGTATCTATTAGGGATGCACCGAATCCAGGATTCGGTTCGGGATTCGGCCAGGATTCGGCCTTTTCAAGCAAGATTCGGATTTGGCCGAATCCTTCTGCCCAGCCGAACTGAATCCGAATCTTAATTTGCATATGCAAATTAGGGGCTGGGAGGAAAAACAGGTGACTTTTTGTCAGAAAACAAGAAAGTAAAAAATGCTTTCATGCATATGCAAATGAGGGTTCGGATATGGTTCGGTATTCGGCCGAATCTTTAGCAAAGGATTCGGGGGTTCGGTGGATTCAGTGCATCCCTAGTATCTATAGGGAATCCCAGTGGCAGAAATGTGTGCTGTATTTAAGGTGCAGAAGGACCAGGGCTTTGAAGAACAAAGTGTGCTTTTCTCAGGGCACACAAAGCCAAAGGCATACCTCCCAACTGTCCCGTTATTTAGAGGGGCAGTCACTCTTTTGACAGCTCAACCCGCAGTCCCTCGTTTGTACTGGAAAGTCCTGTTTTTCTCTGCACTGAACAGCCAGAAAAAGAAACAAAGTTTCTAACTTAATTGGCTTTTGGCAAAGAGCCCAGAACAGCCACAGCAGCAGATAAGATACTTTTGTTACAATTTCCAGATTAGTAATTGTAACAATATAAGATAACAGGTGCCTTGGGAAAAGTTACAATAATATCTTAAAGGGCACCTTCATTAGCACCTGTAATAAATGAAAAAAAACACAGAAATATGTTCAAACTTTCATAACCTGCCAAATTTTGTAAAATGAACATGGTAATTAGAGGGTGTGGCCACAAAATGGGTGTGGTCAAGAAAAATCACCACACTACACTATACTGAATACTATGAGATCAGTGTACTGCTTGCCATGATGACATAACATCTAAAAGCCTGTTGTAAAGTTACTGCAAATAAGTAAATTGTTAATGACCAATGGCACCCAAGTTATACAAAAATCTGTCAAGGGTGTGAAAAAGTCAGTAAGGGAAACCCTTTATCTAATCCTACAGCGAGGGTCCACCTGAGGGAAGGGTTCCTATAACATATGCTCTACTGGAAGTTAAAACTCATCTGACTTGTGATAAATAGTAAGTCAGTCATTGTGCTAAGTGAAAAAGGCAGGGTCTTAAGTAGCAGTGGACTCTCTGCAGACCAGCATCATTAGTCTTCCAAGCAACATTTCCATTTACAGAGTTATGAATACACTTGATATTTTACTACAGAAATTACCACTCACACAGTATAAAGTACACTTTCTTAATGAATGCTGACTCCTCTCATAACGCTAAAATTTAATTTTTTTCCCAGTACCTGGGTACTTAAACATGTAATGCATGTTTAAGTACCAAGTATGAATAGATGGACCAAACCATGTAAAATTCTCCCCCTCTAATTTGTAATTGTGTGCTTTCTTATCTGTTATTTGTCGAGTCCCCACTTTTTGAATATTTTCCCTACATACATAAAGGAAAACTCCTATACAAAATAAGTTAGTGTTTTTGTAATATTTTTTAACACGGTAACATAGCATATAACCAGTATATGTTTCCTTTAAACACAAATCTCATTTACAGAAAGAAAGGCAAGACAAATATTTCTAAAATGTACCCAACCATAGCAGGAATCTATTACACAACAAGATTATGGTACTTCCACATATATAATCAGTACATATTTTAATCAATCTACTGTATATGTAGTAGTTTAGAAATTAAGATTTCATAAATCAATTGAAAAAAATGCATTTCATAGGACTTATTTTTATTTCCCAAACTAGCCAGCTTTCAACTTTATTCTTCTTAAACTTTGACATTTTTGTTGCCCAAGGAGATAACAACATAAGACTTTCAATCAATTATAATGTTATTTTTCAAGTGTGCTGCATATTGATCCAGTGAAATGTTTTCAGCATTAGAGAACAGCAGTTTTATTAGTCAACAAGACACTTGAGTAGAGCTCCTGGTGGGATCATGTTCCAAGCCGTGAAATCATTAAAGAGTATACTGTAGTTTTGATTTTTAGTTGATCTGCAAAAAGGGAAACAACCTGTCTTCCATGGTTTCTAATTTTCAAAAAAAGGCAGCAAATTGTAGGTTAAAAAGTGCTGGGCACACACAAACACACACCTATCTGGTATCAATGACAATAGCTACATACCAAAAAGGGCCTTATGTTGTTGTACTACTGGTTTACTACTGTATAGCAAGTGAGTAATATGAGGAGCTTGTAATGTCTATATGTGTTCTGAATTGTTTGACACTGTTGTATAATCAGAAATACTTAAATATAACAATTACTTTTTAGCTGTATTGATTTTTTTTTCAGAACAAAAATGGAATAACAGATGAATGCTTTTAAAAACACACGAAAATGAGTCAATACCACAGCCAATGAATAATTGTCAGTATCTCTGACTTCATGGTATTTAGAAGCTGATATTTACACACAGTAGCATGTTTAAACACAAAAGTACAATTACAATACAACGCATCACAATCAATGAACTAAGTGAATCAAGGTTTTATGCATAACAATAAAATAAGGACCAAAATAGGAACTTTGATAGCTTATATACTCGATATACTGAGGTATAATACATTTCTCAAGGGGGATTAGTGCAAGGCAAAGAAAAATGGGCAGAAATGATAATTGATGTATGCAGAGAAATGCAGAGAACAGTTTGTATGAAATACAGAACACTGCATGTAAATTAGATTGAACTGACAAAAAACATACCAGCAGTTTTTCCATCTACGGATATGGGATCCATTATCTGGAAACCCAATATCCAGAAAGCTCTGAATTATGGGAAGTCCATCTCCCATTCAATTCACTCAATTTTAATCAAATAATTAATTTTTTAAAAAATGATTTCCTTTTTGTCTGTAGTAATAAAACAGTACATTTTACTTGATCGAAACCAAGATATAATTTATCCTTATTGGAAGCAAAACCAGCCTATTGGGTTTATTTAATGTTAACATGATTTTTTAGTAGACGTAAGATATGAAGATCCAAATTTTGGAAAGCTCACTTATCCATTAAACCCCAGGTCCGAGCATTCTGAATAACAGGTCCCATACTTGTATTTATTAATAATCTAAATGCAATTATAGAATGTGACGTTATATTATCGCATGTACCAAGGCATGGCAGTTGTTTGGAGGTTCAAGAGCAAATGGCATCTCACAGTTCATGGTTACCATCAAGGAAACATCTAGAGGCAGATTGATCAAGGGTCGAATTTGAAAAACTTTGAATTCAAAAAGACCAACCGAAATTAAATCGAAGGTTTTTTTTTTGCCGAATAGGTCCATTTTTGAATTTCAAATCGTACAAATCTAAGTAATAGCACATTCGATCGAATCTGATTCAAAGTTTTTCCCAAAAAAACTTACATTTTTCAAAGTCCACCAATTGACTCCAAGTAGATTCTAGGAGGTCCCCAATAGGCTAGAACAGCAATTCGGCAGGTTTTAGATGGCGAATGGTCAAAGTTGAATTTTTTAAGAGACCGTACGGGGCATATTTATCAAGGGTTATAATAGTTCAGTTTTCGATCAAATAGGTCCATATTTAGCCGAATTTGAATCGTACAAATCAAAATAATAGCGCAATCGATCGAATCAAAGTCCCCCCCCCAAAAAAAATTTAGTTTTTTTTTCAAAGTCCGCCAATTGACTCCAAATAGGTTCTAGGAGGTCCCCCATAGGCTAAAACAGCAATTGTGCAGGTTTTAGATGACGAATGGTCGAAGTTGAATTTTTAAAGAGACAGTACATGATGAATTTTGATATTCTAATTTTCTGATTTTTTTTTCAAATTCGAATCGAATTTGGACTATTCCCTAGTCAAATCAAATTTGGACTATTCCCTAGTCGAAGTACACAAAAACTAGCTAGAAATTAGAATTTTTTGAATTTGAAAATTCACCTCGGCCTTTGATAAATCTGCCCCTACATGATAAATTTTGATATTCGAATTTTTGATTTTTATTCTAATTCAAATTGAATTTGGATTATTCCCTAGTCGAAGTACACAAAAATTAGCTCGAAATATTTTTACTTTGACCTTTGATAAATCTACCCCCTCGAGACTGACAACAAAAATATTAATTAAAGTAGGTCAACATGTCTAAAACTGTACGGTTATGGCATAGTTCCAAGCATATCACACTTATTTACATCTACTTCCAGCCCCTTTATCTTTAGCAGTGAAGGTTCACTATAATAATTTACTAGCCCCCTCTGTTGCATCACATGCCCACAGTTAATAGATTAACCGGCATATTGATTGTATTACAATTACTAACACTTTCCTAACTTTCAGAACAACTTCCATGATAGTCAGAAAAGTGTTTTATTGAACTGGTACATTTAAATAAAAGCATTTCAGTTCTTTCTTTAGTGGTAATTAAGTCCAGTGATAGAGCTTTATATGACACTAATTAATACTTAAATAAAACTTGCCTAAAGCAAGCATTGTGTTAATTTAAACTGATTTGTAAAACTTCTTTCAATGCTCCTTCAATTCAAAATAGCCCTGGAAAGGACTTGTAAATAAATGTGAAGCGACTGGTAGATTTTTTTTTTACCACTTGGTAAAAAATACAGATGCTTTTTAAATCCTTCCCTTAGTTTGTAGCCATTCCAGAGATTAGGAATCTACACTTCAGTAGTGTCCCAACTTCCAACCAAGCAACTGCTCCAATCCCCAAGACCATAACAGGTCAGTAATTCAAACTCAATAGCAATACAAACCTATAAAAAGGAATTATAAACAAATGGCGAATGCAAAAAGCAATAAATGTTTTTGCACATGTGTTCTTTCAGTTTAATAAAATACATTAATTCAACCATTAGAAAATTTGGGTCTAAATGCAGGATTAAAATATGCTGGGGGAAGGTTATCCCAAGAAAACAGCGTTGTGGTATTGTTAAGGAGTTTACGTGAAAAAAACAGCAATACCTTGAGGACAGTATAATTCCAATGGTTTTTAACATATGAAAAATATATATACACTTAATCCTAATACAAGGATTTCTAAAGACATCACTTTATTTCCAAAACATGTGCATAAGGCAAATACTTCTGCATCGGGGGCTAAGAAGGTTTGAGTAATGTATCAGCAAAGTGGAGGACATTCATATTTTGGAATCTAACAAGGTTTTTATAACTGGGATCATAGCAATAAAGGTTTTCACAGCTATTGACCAGAACAGTTGCCGAATTGCCTTGTTCTTTTATCTTCCTTTGTAACTATATTTACTTTTGCTTCAATAGTTGTTCTTCTTGCCTTCTACTGGAGCAGTATGAATGGTATTTATGTAAGGATGAACTTAGCTGACATTCATTTTCTCAAACTTACATTACTGCAAATATTATAAGTTGTTTTCTCATTGTAACTCTTTAACCACCAGACTGACATTATCTGACATCACTGTTTCTTGCACCTAATACATAAGATCCTATATCCCTGCAACCAAAGCATTTTGGGATCTATGGGGCACATTTACTATGGGTCGAATATCGAAGTTGAAGGATTTACCGCATTTACTTTGATCGAACGATTAAATCCTTGGAATCGAATGATTCGAAGGATTTTAATCCATCGATCGAACGATTTTTCTTCGATCGCAAATTGCCTAGAAAGCCTATTGGGACCTTCCTCATAGGCTAACACTGGTGCTCAGTAGGTTTTAGGTGGCGAAGTAGGTGGTCGAAGTTTTTTTTAAAGAGACAGTACTTCGACTATCGAATGGTTGAATAGTCAAACGATTTTTAGTTCAAATCGTTCGATTCAAAGTCGTAGTCGAAGGTCGAAGTAGCCAATTCGATGGTCGAAGTAGCCAAAAAAAACCTTCGAAATTCAAAGTATTTTTCCTTCTAATCCTTCACTCCAGGTAAGTAAATGTGCCCCTATATGTCCTTTATAAAGTTCTCATTAAGTAGCTGAAATGAAAGCACCATGAATCATGCACAGTGCCTGAAAATGACTCAGTTGAGTCTCTACAGAAGCAATCAATTCTGTCCTATACTTAGTTCTCTGTTCAAAGAAGAAAATGGCTAATCACACCAACAATATACAGACCTCCAAATCAGCTTCCTGCAAAATCTCCAAATCAGCAAAACTTGATTCTGGCTGTGAATATCTTTTTGATTTATTTTTCCATTCTTATGATGTATACCTATGTGTCTCCCATTGCTGTTTAAAGCTTTCTTTATTCATTTAAATAATGTATTCTATAAAATTATAAGAAATTAGGAGATGTAGTAAAGCAGCATAATAGCCAATTATTTAATGGAAGTCCCTTGAAATACATTTCACCAAGATTAATAAAGGAAGTCACTAAGAAGTTCCATGATCATATAAAAACTGAGTGCTTTCATACAGTTCATGGAACGCCAAAGTGAATTTATACATATATAAGCACAAGTCTGCAATTCCAAATACAGGTATGGGACCTGTTGTCCAGAATGCTCTGGATTTGGAGTTTTCTGGTTAAGGTTTTTTTAACATAATTTGGATCTTCATACTGTACCTTAACGTTACACACCCTAACCTGCACATTAACAAAAGTGCTATTCTGTGCCTCCTGATGCTGTGGTCTGCAAAGTGCAACATGCCCTGGGCTCAAGTGCTTGTTAGATGGGCACTAAGTGGCATGCTCTTGCTCTAGCCCTTGCCCCCCAGGAAATACTGAATTAAAATAATAACAATAATGACCCCTCAATGCCTTTATGGTTTCAGATTTGGTTTGGCTGAACATTTAAGGTTTGCTCAATTCAAAATATTTAAAAAAATTCCTGGATTTGGCAGAATTCCAAAATTCAATCCTGTAAATTTGATGCATCTCTACTTTTTCAATATTTTAGGTTTGTGAAGGAAGGGTAAACCTACTTTGTACATATTTAATATCCAGGGCCAGAATTACTTAGCGGGGTCCTCTCCCCTTTATTCATAAACATTTTCATCATCTGGACCGGAGCAATGGGAACTGGCGCATGGGAAATTAAGAAAAATTATTGTATCTCCTGCGCATTTCCAGTGTTTTTGAACTAATATGGGTGTGGTTGGGCAGCATGCCACCCCCTAAAATCCTGCTGCCCTAGGCCCGGGCCTTGGCGGCCTTTCCACAAATCTGGGCCTGTTAATATCATAACAAAATAAGCTTTCTTTTTCTAAGCTATGTGAAAATGCCTGGTCCCTTTTTATAGAATTTTGCTCTGCACATCTCAGGCTTGAACTGCAACCTAAATAATGAAGACCTCTTGAAAAGTTGCCTAAAATAGATCTAACCCTATGGTTTAAAGGAAGAAATCCCTAAAAACAAATATTGGAAATGTCATACTGAATTTACTGCAATAGATTAAAGGTACAGCATTTCAATAGCAGTAATGACTTAGGCCTTCAAAGTTGTACACACGGGGTCACCATTTTGTTAGGAGTGCCAGTGACACTCACATGTTTAGTGAGGTCTGGGAAGCTGTTAAAAAGCTAAGCTTAAGGGCAGTGACGCTCCAGTCTCCCAAAATCGCTTGAAGTTTCCTCTTGTAGCCATTTTGGGAGACTGGAGCGACACATGGGTTTTACCACCAGTGATTCCCATTATTGCCAATGGGAAAGCTTTTTACTGGAGAGTGCAGGAGATTAGTTGCCCAGAGAAGCAGCGATTTATCACTAGCTATTAATCTCCTGGTGTGTCACTGCCCTAAGGGTTGTTGCAAATCATCAAAGAGAAAAGGAAGGTCAGCTGTCATAAAAGCTATTGAGAATTTTATATTCTATATATACAGTATACTGTAAGTCAGTGACTTAGCTCAGGTAACTGGCAGCATCTCAAAATGTACTGTAAATCAGCAGCATTTTTGCAGGTATAGATCTTCTCTGTGAGTGCCCTGAGCTGGTATAGAAGCTCAAAACATAATGTGCAGCATTTATACCTTAATTATTTTTTTAAGCTTTAGTTGTCCTTTAAAGATGAACTACCCCTATAAAGAAGCAATAAAGTTATAGGATAGGGGACCCCAATCTTTTTTTAACCATGAGGAACATTCAAATGTAAAAAGAGTAGAAGAAAAACACAAGCATGAAAAAGGCCCTGGGGTGCCAAATAAGGTCTGAAACTGACTATTTGGTAGCCAAGTAGACATGAGGCTCTACTTGGCAGTACATCTAATTTTTATGCAATTATATAATTATGTATACAGGAATCTCAGTCTCCCCATATCCAAGTGATTTTTGGTCACTGTCCTGTTCCACATAGACCATATCCCATTCCACCAATACTATGCCCTTTTTTGCACAGACCATGCCCTGTTATGCCCAGACCTCATTTCCCCATTTATATCAATAGAACTGAATCCCAAATAATGCATGAGAGTTGATAGATCTATGTTTTGGTGCTGCTTTTTTCACTTTGGGAAAATGAGATGAAAAGGTATGCTTACATTTATTTTAAACTAGATTTTTATAGGTCGCGTGGTCCTAACGCCCGCCCACATACCACCCTATGGTGGGAGTGCACATGCACACCTGCACAAGAGCTCTGGGGTGCTGTGTTTCCCAGAAAGCGGCTGGGCAGCATGTCGTCCCTATTATTCTGCCGCCCTAGGCCCGGGACTTTGTGACCTCACCACAAATCCGGGCCTGGTCTGATGTATGGTAGTCCATGTGCCACAAACTTCCACTGAAAGGAACCACACAGTAAAGACAGCAGAACATTAATTAGGCTTCAATTTTTGATCATTAGCAGGCACAGCATCCATCCTTCCAGGCAGCCCTGCCAGTCCTTGCCAATTGCCTTTGGAGAGGGGCAAAAAACTTTTGAATAGTGGGTCTGGAAGTGGCACTGACTGCAAGAATTACCTTGGAGAGACCTGAATTAGAATTCCAAAGGGAGGAGAATTTAGAAATTGAATGGTGCACTGCGGACCAATTTTTCTCTGCCTGAAATAGCATCAAAAGAGAGAGCTCTTAACCAGAGAAGCTGGAAGTATTCCCACTGGAAAAGCTGATAATTCCACAAAAGAGCAGATATTTTGGGCTTACTTTAAGATTTTTTTGTCACTGAATAAAAGTAGCATACCATACATGTATCAGATACCTTGTCTCTCTCCATGCCATCATTGAGTAACTAAAGACGGCAATACACAGAGTTATACTCTGCAATATTTGACTGATAGGACTGAATGAAGGAATTAAGGGGGTTATTTATTAAAATTCCAATGTTAAAATCTCATAAAAATTCCACTTTTTTTGTTTTACTAGTAAACTCAATTTTTTAGAGGGAAAAAACCTTGAATTTTTACAGGGGAAAAAAAATCTAATTTTTTGAGATTTATTATGCTGCAAAAAGCCAGAATCTGAAAATCTGCCATATGAGACCTGTCAAGGTCCTGTATGGGAGAGGCACCTATTTCAATTTAAAGTTTTCGTGGTCTGCGCTGGGTTAGCCCGAAAATCTGACTTTTGAGTTTTCTGACAGAAACATGAAAAATTTCAGCAATTTGGGAAAAAACTGAAAAATGTAAGAGATTCAGGTTTTTGCTTGATTTTATCCGCGACCGAGTTTTTTCGCAACCTATTAAATAAAGTTTTTTTATTAATAAATAAGCTAAAATGGGCATGGGAGTTTGGTTGTGGTTTTTTTAAATACAATATGATATAATTTTGGATTTTAGTAAATAATACCCAAAATGTAACAAACAACTGGGAAACATATCAGGACTAGGCAATGCTTTTACTCTTAAGTGTATAGCCACCATTGTCTTGTTCAAAAGTGACGCAGAACTGCACTTGCTGGTGTGATGCACTGGAAGACAACCTTTTCAAATATTTCCAAATTGTATGATTTGTTTTGGACTTTTCTCCCAAATCTATCGTTTTTTTGTTTTTGTTTTAGTAAATAACCTCCATAGTGTGCAAAAGACTAGTGGTAAGTGGAGGGAAGAGGTAAGTGCACGGCGCCCCTTTCACCTTTGCGCCCTAGGCATGTGCCTCTTCTGCCTACCCCTAATTCCAGACCTGGCTTTATAAGATTTAAACATAAATTGACCAGAAAGTTCTATAATCAGAGTTATAGCTTTGGAACAACTCAAATGGTATCTTCAATAAGAAAAAACTTGAAATGGAAAAAAACTTGATTCAGCGAGTTCGAGTTGCAAATTCATGCTATTTCCTGTGTCAGGGTATAATAAATCTCCAAAAATCTGAGTTTAAAATAAAAAAAAAAATTGAAAAATTTGTTTTTTTAACCCGAAAATGTGATTTTTGCCCAAAAAAAATAACCTTGAAAACTTGAATTTTCATTGAAAAGACGACTGTAACCTTAATAAATAACCCCTAAGTGTCTTATCTACACTCCTGTACTATAGACGTCTTCAGGTCACTACATAGTCTCTGAAAAAGGTCTAAAGGAGTAGGAATAGTATGGTCATTTATTTTTAATGCAGTGTGACTGATATGCATGCTTTTCAGCCACAAAGTAAAATGAATAGATCAATTATCATGCAAGACACACATCCTACCAAGATGCAATTACTGGAAACGTGACATACAGCATGATTGATGAAATGGCCAATTAAATACAAAGCCCACTTTAAATACAGTACATTCGGCTATCATCAAGCAAAAAGGAAAGTACAGTTTAAAATAAATAAAGTCACTATTAATTACTTTTCCAGTTTGATGTTAATCTTTAGGAATCATCGTAGAACCTGTATTTCCTTGTTCCAGTTCAACCATGCACATATATATTTCATATATCACATATATTATTTTTTCCAATAATATAAGAAATGGGTTCATGTAATTAAGTGAATGAGACAATGCAAAAATCTGATGCTGGTCTCCAGAACTAACATTGTACAAAAGGATATGAGGATGTGTGGAATGTACTATAGTTTACATGGTTAGCTTTGGTTCAGTCTTGTAACATAATGCAGCCAATCAGCAATAGTCTTTTATGGGTCTAGTGCAGTTAGAATGTCTTCTTGTCCGCTAAGGATTACTGCAAGACACATGTTACTACATAAGGGATAAAGTGTTCAGTTAATTCTTAGTTCAATAGTATAATGGGCAGATTGATCAAAGGTCAAGGTGAATTTTCCAAAAAAATAAATAAATTGAATTTTGAGCTATTTTTGTGAACCTCGACTAGGGAACAGTCTAAATTCAATTCTATTTTTCCGGCGAATCCCAAATCCTTTTTGAAAGATTCGGCCAAATACCTAACCAAATCCAAACCCTAATTTGCATATATATATTAAGTAAACAAGGAGATAAGACAGGCATGTCAAAAGTCAGGCCCGTTTTCAAATTTACACTGGCAATGAAATTAATAATATTGTGGCCCACCAGCGCAGTGCAATCAGGAATCTAGTAGCCGTAGCAATAATATTTGGGCACATTAGTGAAATCATCTGCCGCTTGGTCTATACTGCTGCCTGTGTGCTGAAGGTGTTAGCAATAGACATGTAGTGACGCGCCACTTCACATACTTCTTTGTTGTTGAAGGAGCAATAGACGTACTGACATGCCAAGTACAGTAAACGAAAGACTTATGCGAGAGCACTTCACTACATGCCAGTACTTGTCTATTGCTAACACCTTCAGCACACAGGCAGCAGTATAGACCAAGTGGCAGATCATTTCACTAATGTGCCCAAATATTACTGCTACGGCTATGCGATTCCTTGTTTAAATTAGTTAAATTATGTTAATGGTTCATAGAATGTCAGGCTGAATGGTCGGCCCCCACACATTTTCACCTCGCAAAACTTGGCCCTTGTTGCAAAAAGTTTGGACACCCCGGGGTAAGAGAACCACACATGCTTTTGACATCACATGATTTTTCGATTCGGCCAGGGACTTGGATTTGACAAAATCTGAAAATCCTGCTGTATAAGACCAAATCATGGCTGAATCATGAACCAAAACCTGAATTTGGTGCAACCATATTCTAAAGTAAAGATTCTAAAGTAAACAGGACTTGTTTTGGTAATTCTGCATTATTCACAATTGGTATTATCATTGAAAGACTTGTGGTTACTAGGTACCCTATCTGTGATTAGGTATTAGTTAAGATATTCAGTGTCTTATTTTATGGGTCATTTATTAGTCTGTTATTACCTTATGTTCTGTATTTATATAACATAAATACAGTTCAATCAATTCTGCAGTCTTCAGACTTCCTGTATTTGGTTAAGGTGATGTTTAATAGTCTAATACTGCATACTACATTATTAATTCTGCACAGTTATTATTAAGTGTTTTTAATTTGACGTTTTATGTAGATAGGACCATTTATTAATACTTCACTATGACCACACACTGGTGCACAGTATTAGCAATGCCTGTGTTTGCCCCTAACTATTTTTTATAAAGCCCCTTGTTAAAGGGCATGTAAAAGCAAAACAATAAAATCCCATTTTTACTTTCTTTAATGAAAAAGAAACCTATCTCCATTATAGTTTAATTAAAAAATGTGTACCGTTTTTATAAGAAACCTGACTGTATGCAGTGAAATTCTCCCTTCATTTACTGCTGTGGATAGGAATTGTCAGATGGTCCCTAACTGCTGAGCAGGGAAACAATCATACTTATGAACAGCAGGGGAAGCCCCCACCTTACTTCCCAGCCATGCAGAACTCAAACAGCTTTGTTTAGGATGATCCCTAAGCAGCCAGGACCACACTGAGCATGTGCACATTCTTTGTCTTTGTTTAACCAAGTTACAAGATGGTGACCCCCTGTAGCCAAATTTGAAAGCATAAATTATTTGTTTGATTAGGCTTGTGGTGCAGTAAGTTCATGTTTATATTTAGTATACAAAATACAGCATTTCTAGCCTTATTCTATTTTAGACTTTACATACCCTTTAAGTCAGTTTTTAATTAGGAAGAATAATGTTTTAAGATTACCAAATGGAATTGGGCATGAGAAATATATTTACCTCATGGAGGAATAGCAGATGGAATTCGCCTGGAGGGGGAAGTTAAGGCACTGACTATCCCAAAACGAATATTCGTGATTGTCCTATTCCTTTTTATATCACAATTATTGTTTTTTTTAATGTATAGATTATCGAACCCAGAGCCTTGTGCTTTAACATTACCCAGCCTTATCTCTCTGCTACAGAGGAAGGATGAATGCAATTGCAGTCTGTGTTTTAGGCTCTGTTCTGTATTATCCAGCAGGTGCAATCCTGACCATTATGAGAGACCTCATTCTAATTTGTTTGAATGAAATAAGGCAGACAACACTGTGGTAGGATAAAGCAGTAAAGCAATGACACAATATCTGAATCTTCTGTACTAAAGTATACTATGCTATCAACTGCAAAATAAAGCATAATAAACCAGCCTTACTGGGGAAACTATGCATTCAGGTAGTGTCATCAAGAATATAGAATATACACTATTAATTGGTTATAAAACAGATTTACGTCAATATACTACTCTATACTTAGTTTTTCATATCTTACAGCCAAAAGAGACCTATGTATTTAAGCTTCAGTGTAATCATAATAATAATAATCATGTAGCTCCTTTATATAATGCTGTGCATCTATAAGCACAAAATGTTGCTCTTAGTAATGCCATGATGTCATGTGTGGATAACTTAAATATGAGTAATAGGGTTTAAAACCTTTTTAAGGTAATAATGTCTGTTCAGAAGCATGTGTGCACTGCATGCTTACACACATGTTGGATCTTGGAATTTGTGTAGCTCCTTGCAATCCTTGATGCAATAAAATAACTGACCTAACAAACTCCTTGTGTTCTCCATGACAAGCTACAGTTCTTCTTTTAGGAAGAACAAAGTGGTTGTTGAGAGACATGTACAGATAATATATGCTTAATCAATGCTTTCTGGCCGCAAACAAGAGAAGAAAGATGTAAATCTGTACTTTTCTCCTAAGAAATTAGCTTTTTTTGTATGGTATTTTTGCATTGTAACTTTAAACCAAAATTGCTAAAAATAAAATGTATAAACAGATAAAGGTACGAAAAAGCAATCAAATCAAAAGCCTTAGCCTGTCAATTTTTATTTTAAATTTAATGGGAGGCAAAAGATTGCTTTTTTCTCAGCTGTGACCAAACAGCTCAGTTTGGGAATTGCTGTTTAAAGAATCTCCTCCTCCTCATTCTTTGCATTAAGCATGACCACCGCGATGCACAATGAACCATGACATCAGTAATTGGTAAAGAAGCCATAGCAGGCTTCTGCTAGAGCATATCCAAAAATCATAAGACATACTGCATGATGAGCATTATACATTTAATTCAAAAACAGAGTGATTCTTGGAAATCACATCCTATCCATCCAATCGTATGTCAAAATAGGCATGATACAATGGGTTATTAGAGGTGTCTGGGTAAACAACTTGCCAAAGGCATGACTGTTATCTCCGGCAATACAGTACATATGCCTTTTTCATATACCTGGTTGACTGAATAATGTAATTATTGTTATTGTGTTTTTATTTTTATTATTTCTAATGCAGGGAGAATATCTGAAGGCAAGTTACCCTTCGGTAAGTAGGCAAAAAAAAGAGCAATGTTATGGAAGAATTTAGCTATTTCAGTGGAACTGTTTAACCAGCATATGTGTGCAAGTCCCAGAGAGGACAATTTTGACAGACCATTAAGTTATCATATGGCATTGCTTTTCATTTATCTACACTGAAAATCAGCTCTCATTAGGCTTCCAGATCATTTTCAACCAAACCAGCAACCTGGGAGGTGTGTGTCTAAATTTAAATATAGACAAATTTCCTTGTATTTTGTTGTGCTAAACTAAACAAATCAACTCATTCAGGCCCCACCTCTCACAGTAACATCAGTAACAGTAAATTCATAAATGTAACGTATGCTGGTTGATCTTTATGTAACAGAAACTATTGGGGGAATGTAATAAAAGCCAATTGCAGAAAACTATTCGCGA
The DNA here is from genome assembly GCF_017654675.1 of Xenopus laevis. Lineage (NCBI taxonomy): Eukaryota > Metazoa > Chordata > Amphibia > Anura > Pipidae > Xenopus > Xenopus laevis. Next base: position 52,858,008 of record NC_054379.1, on the reverse strand, counting down.
TGCAAGAAGTTATGCCTTTGCGCGAAAATTTTTTGCTTTGTGCAAATTTAATATAGCTTTTGCAAACCCGGAAACTGTTTAGTGAGGAACAGTGCCGGGCCACGCTAGGCAGGCCCGGCAGTCGCGGTGCCTTCACGAATTTGCATCCTCGAATTTGCGCTTGCGTGCGCATGCGTGACTTTGAGCTCGCATGCGCGTATTCGTGCTCACACGCGCATGTGCTAATTCAAGCTCGTGCATGCGTAGAAGCGCTGAGAAGCAGAGCCGGGAAAGAGAAGGGAACTGGCCCTGGTGAGGACTTCGAAAGTGGAAGAAAGTTTGCAAATGTTAGAGTTTGTGCCAATGCGCAGTAAATGTAATAAAACTTACTGAAAAAGTTATGTTTGCTCCAAAAGATTACAGGTCATAACGAGAAAAAATACATTTATTACTTGGAGACTAACGTTTCAGCTACCAATCTAGCCTTTCTTAAAGTGCTAATACAAAACAATCAATGTGCTTAATATACACATA